>NC_142527.1:27834460-27879460 GCF_964205215.1 Stylophora pistillata | reverse complement strand
CTGCTTGACAATGTAAACAAGACTTGAGGTCATTTTTTAGCACTTCCATGCTGACGATTCGTGTGCCTGATAACATTTGAGCGTCCTCTTCCTCTATGTTTTGCTATGAATAGAGAATGATTACTTTTGAAGTCTTCGAAAGAAACGGCGATATCTTCAATTTTATTTGTTACAATTTACTGGTCCAAAAAAGAACTTACCTGCTTTGACCTAGTCACTGTTTTCCTGGGGGGCTCAATGTCCTCTTCCTCCGTATCATTTTGTTTTTCCTGGGATTTTTTCTCACTTACCCTTGCAAGGTTTTTCAACACGCTCAAGCGTCTTTTCGTCGCAAAACGACCTTTATGGCGACCAGAATTGGCACAGACGGAGTTTTCGTCATTTTCTCCCGCATAGACCACCGATGGATTAAGTAAACTAAAGCCACATACAAAGCCGCCCCAGGAAAGATAAAGGAGTAAAAGTGTGCTTGGTTTGGTCTCGGGAATTTCGGAGTCCACTCCAGGGTCCTCACGATCGATCGCAGCGCGTACATAAAAACTATAAAATTTTCTTCTCGGCACAACATATGCCGATCGGCAAGCATTATTTTCTTTAGCTAATAGTACAAATAAAGACTTTTGGCGGCTAAAAGTTTCGTAAAAATGCGATTTACCCTGAAAACTAGACGTGAATAGAGTTCGGCAAAAAAAATTACGCGCCGCCATGTTTGTTTACCTCCTACATGGCTTTTAAAAATCCCGCGAGTGACGCGCGTGATTCGCGGAGCTAGAACCCAGTCCTAAAACTATTGTGAGCCACCTTAATACTAACTGAACACTGGGAACCAGCTATCTGTAGTATAGTAGGTTAGTGGTGCAAGAAAAAATTGATCTCTGCGATGTTCTTTGGGTTCATATTACAAATTTATGAATATCCAGGGTGTTTGAAATGCTGTTGCTCTTGAACTTTCATGTGTGTAGGTAGGACTTGTAGCACAATCATGGTACCCATTCGGGGCTGTTCAAATAAAAAGATCAAAATCTTGATCAGCAAATGGCGGATTGTCTCAAAACTTGCCCTTTTTTTGCTACAATGATTGTAGTTCAATAAAACATCACTATATTCTCACTTGAAATAATTCAGGAGTGGAAAAATATTGAAGATTACTGCAAATATACCCTTATTTTCGGTGTAATGTGTAACATCTCATTTGCATAAATATAGGAAGAAGGCTAAATTTTGTGCTTAAAACCATAACAATTTGAAACTTCCATTACATCCATTTATTGAGTAGGACCAAAGTACACTGTGTGCAAAGTGACAGCGTTCAATGTCCGTTTTTAAAACAACATGAATAACTTGAATTCTCGTTGCCGTTGTCTGCTTGTGTAACGCTGTAGATCCAACAGAGCTTTGCATCATACAAGTGCGGGTCTAGCAACTTGACCGCCGACCTAGAAATGAACTTGATTTGTGTGAGTAAGGTTCATAGACCTATTTATCCCCTTGTAAAGCTATTTCTTCAAAATAAGCAACAGCAAGGATGAAATTCGTGATTTCCCAATTCGGAAACGATGTTCTTGTCAATAAGTATCAACGAAAATTAAATACTACTTACCCAGTTAACAGTGCATATCTCAGCTTCCAGGTCACCTTGGCTGCCTAGACATTTCCACAACACAGTTCATGTAATCAAACACAAAATCCCCAAAGTTTCAAAGCCTTATGTACAATACAAACAAAGATATATGAAATAAACCAAATCAGAAACCTATATTCCCTCTCGCCTAGTGTTTATCAAAGTGTAACAATCAAATTTCAAACCCGCTCTGCACAGAAAACTGCACAGGACGAAGCTCTCAAACCCCTAATTTTCCATTCAAATCGAGGTGTAAACATCGAAGGCTCCTTTGTAACCTCTCCTGAATATGTGGGGTGTTTTGTGGACAATTCAGGGTCTAAAACACGTGCTGGATTGCTATGCCTACTTCAGTTCTTACTATCTACCCGATTTCACAATCTTGAACATAGCGGAAACAAAGGAGTTCTTCAAAGATGAATGGCAATAAGAAAAGCTCTTCAAGTGCTGAAAAGATGAAAAAGGAGAGAAAAAAAAGACAGAGAAAAAGAAAGAAGCTGACAGAAAGTATTACAATCGAAATCATGACAGAAAAAAAAGTGCATTTGTTCTTGCCGGAACTGTGCAACATGTGTGTGGAGAACTAAAGAGAAAAAGAAATAACATTTACAAAGTCCCTATGGATGTCAATGAAGAAAATATTGCCTCTTTGTAAATCCAGATAGTGTTGAAATATATTTATATGTTGCATTTTAATCGTTATAGCCAGTGAAATCAAGTGAAAGTGTCACTGCCATGCCCACAGAGGATTGTGGGTATTTGATAACTTCGCTTTAAAAATCTTACAAACATCGCAAAACTCACTAAAAATGCTGTTATGATGATAACTGGCTTTTAACTAGCAAACAATAACATTTTTGGCACACTTGCCACATTTTCATAAAAATGCCTTTTGTTACACAAATGGGCACCATGATTGTGCTACAAGTCGTAGATAATTCAATAATTGTGATGTCATCCCTTTTTTTAGAACTGATTTTGAAGAAAAGATTTCCAGCTACTTACAGGGATTAGAAGTTACTCTGAAATCACTGATGGAAAAATCAGGTACTGGTAACATTGTTGTATGTATTCAGAATTTACTTGTTGGCTTTCTGTTTTTTTATTGTCTATGGTCTCCTACTGCAAAGAACTTATGTTTTCTAGAACTTCCTACAAAAGATTTGACATTTAATCACAAGTTTTTTGAGCTTTTTCAATTTTATGAGCACCAAATTTGGTCTAGTTTCGTTGATTGTAATGTAGTTAGGTCTTCTTAAAAATGGAAAGCAGTCAAGGTGCATGTGTTTTCATCACACCACCAGTGACCAAGTCAAGATAAAACCTGTAGTTGCAGAAATTATTGGACAATCCTGGAATCAGGCTGGCTGAACTTCAGCAGTTGTCAGCAACTTTTGGCTTACTAGTTAGGGTAGTTTGAAAATTTTGTATGGGCTTCTTTCTTCTGCAGTCCATAAATTTGGCTGACTTGAGTCAGCAAAATATACATGTAATTTACTTGGGAATCAGTACAGAAAATGGGATCTGTATAGTTAGCTGAAATTTTTGAGCACTGGAACAAAATAGGAAAATTTTAATGCAAGGCAGACAGGGTCAAATTCATGACCATGTTCAAAAATTTAATTGCAGGGCTCAAGATGGCTGATGTAGAGGCTATTGAGATTGTTGGTGGCAGCACACGTATTCCTGCTGTTAAAGATGTGATAAAAGCAATCTTTGATAAGGATGTCAGTACCACTCTGAATGCAGATGAGGCTGTGGCTCGCGGTTGTGCTCTGCAGTGTGCCATGTTATCACCAACCTTCAGAGTACGAGATTTTGTTGTCAATGATGTAACACCATATCCAGTTGTGCTAACCTGGAAGTCACAAAACACTGAGGATGAAGGGTAAGAAAATTGGTTGTTTACTTGTTGTGAATGCTGGTATTCTTTTGTTGGAAAAATCCCACCCATAGTTTTTTTATTTATTTATTTTTTTTAACATAATATTATAGCTTTTTCCATTTTTGTATTTTGCTGATTCAGAGTCAAGTTTTTGATAATGTGGTTCAAGAGCTAAAACGTCGCTTTGTCTCCAACAGTAAAAATGTTAATGATTGCTAAAATGTAACCAATGAAACTGAAACCCTTCAAAAGTTTTCCTCTTTGTATGATTTGCATTTTCATAAACTAACATATTCTTGGGGTCCTAGAAAACAGATTGTCTTATTTTTTCAAACATTTGGAAAACCAGCCTTAGTACTGGTAGTTTACAGGAGGAACTTGCCGGTACTGGTAACTGGTCTAAGTTCTTTAAAAAAGACTTAAGATACATATCTGAAATCTTAAGTAGTCTTAGTGCTGTGGATCTTGTCAGTGACAAGTAGTCTGTATTTAAAGTCTGTAGTGTATGGGGCAAGATACCATGGGCTATGAATCAATCAAAACACTAGAAATTTATGCATTATCATACAGCCAATTTTCAATCATTTCCAATACATGGTTCATGTTTTGTATGTGCATGTAGCCACTATTTCAATTGGGTGAGAAAAGAAAAAACAAAATAATGACAGAAGTTTAAACTGGGTTCGACATCTCCACTAGCCCGGTAGCCCAAGGCTAATAAAAATTTGATCCAGCTAGTGAAAAACCACGTTTAATAGTCCACTGGCTAGTAGAAAAATTGAAAGAACTTATATGAATAATTAGTTTACTTGAAGTTTACAGTTGATTAAAAAAAAAAAAAAACAATAAAGTTCAAATTTTATTGATAATACCAAGAAAGACAGCAGAAGCCTTTCATCTAATTCATGGCGTCTTTTTTTGTCTTGCGTGTCAATCGTAAACATCGCTAGATCCTAGACTCTGTGCTTACCAATGTTGCGATGCCTTGCACATCACCTCGCACGATCGCCTCACACTTGAAGTGTTTGTACTGTTCTTTGTCATTTTTAAAGACCTTGCCAGTAAGTTCAGAGGAACGTTTGTGAGTTTGAAGTAGACCTTGAGGGAAATTGATCTGGGCTACCAAATTGTGTTTCGGGCTAGTAAATTTAGAAATCACTAGCCCAGTGGCTAGTGATGCAGGTAGCCAAGTGTCGAACCCTGTATAAATGTATTTTGATTGGTTCATTGGCCCATGGATAATTATGTAAATTCTGATTGGTTAGACTCCTGCTCCAAGAAACATGAACTCTTGGACATACATAAATCCTTCTAGGTTGTAAACTTCTGATAATGACAATGACTAATCATATGAAAGTCAACCAGTAGGAATATAAGTTAAGAACAATCAAACTGCACCTAGTGTGAAAAAAAAAATTTTGTAATTGGTTTAAAAAGTTGATTGAGCTAAACTAAGGCAGAGCCTGATTATTTTCAACACTTCACAGAAAATTGCTTGAAAGAGTGACTAGTATCTACTGTTTCCTTACAAGTGCACATAAATGTAAGGTCACAAGAATAGAGGAAGTGATCTAAATAAGCTTTTGACTGTTAAAGTGACAACTCCATATCTACATTTGTTGGAATCCTCTAAGAAAGTGATATGTGACTGCTTCTTTCTGAGTGTTTTGTCACATGTAGTAATGGTGGATCAGTGTCAGTATCCAACAACAGTCAACTGGCAACAAGTTAAGGTTACTGTTGTGTTAGGGGAGGGGTGGGTGCACAGCTGCTCTGGCACTGATAGTGATGCATAACAATAATAAATTCCTTAAGTGCAATTTGTGAAAATGGTTTTTGAGTTGATATTTTATTGCATTTTTATTGTGTAGGGAGATGGAGGTGTTTGCTCCTAACCATGCTTTCCCTTTCTCAAAGATGCTGACATTTTATCGAAAAGAACCATTCGATTTAGAAGCTAGCTACGCAAAAAATACAAAGCTACCACTAAAAGATGGTTTTATTGGTAAGTGTTGTTGACAAAGGAGCTTTAGCGGAGTGTCTAGGATTGGGTGTCCCAGTGAAAACTTTCTGGGTAATTATCAATTATATGCCAAGAGCCATGTGAATATTGTTCTTTTGTAAATATTTGATGTAACATGGAAGCCATTTTGATCACTGGTATCTAAATAAAGAACCAGTTTCCTTTAAAATTTGATAGGTTTACTTCATTCAGTGTGCAAATACCTCATATCTTTCTTTTAAAAGTGTCACTCCAAATTTTATGGCATCTTCCTTGGTGACAAGTGTCAAAGTGCGATGCAGCCATTTTGGAATTTGGCTCTCCTGCCATAATCACCTTGCACTAGGTTGTTATAGAGAGTGCAAAGTGATTTTTGGAAGATATGATGCAATTCTCAACCAGTCAGTGCACCACATCTCTATAATCAGCAGAGCAACTATACTAATAAAGGGTATTCTTCACTTCACAACTTGAGGCATTTTTTTGTACCCAAAGGTTCCTTTTGAGGTATAAACTTTTAACCCTCTGACCCCAATAGAGTGATCAGCATCTAATCTCTTCTCACAATATCATCCCTGAATCACACATTAAGGTCAGGAGAATGAAGGAAATGATCAACAACCAAAGAAGCTCTTGATTGTTCAACAGATTCTCCTCAGCAACACCTTAGAAATGTATAGAGAATAGTATGGAGAATATGCATACTGATGGAGGGTGTAAAGGGTTAAACAAAATGTTGTTCCAGCCCGGGGATGTTCAATATGAAGCAAAGGAAAAAATAAAAGTTTTAGTTCGGGGTCAATCACAAAGTAAGGCATTGCCATGGAAAAATGAGCGTTGTTCTAAGCATATTTCCTAATTTTAGGTCGGTTCTCGATCAAAGACGTTGTTCCCAATAAAGAGGGAGAATCATCGAAAATCAAAGTAAAAGTTCGTTTGGATATCCATGGTGTACTAAATGTTGTCAATGCAAGCTTGGTAGAAAAATTACCTCCAGCCACAGAGCCAGAAGCAGAGTCAATGGAAGTTGAGGGACAAGGAGAGAAGACCAAAGAAGGAACTGGGGAAGCTGCCGCACCCGAGGTACAGTAAGAATTCATCTGTCTGCGTTTTTTGCATCTCTGGGTGCTATGTAGGGTCCAAGACTGCTGTACGGGGAACTATTCTGTCTAGTTTTGAGTCATTGAACCACATGTCATCAAACCACATACAACACTAATGAATATTTTATCTGGCCTCAAGGCAAGTAGCCTGCAGTGGCTTAACTTTGGCGAGTAAGTGCTCATTGTTCTCTTAGCGAAATTACATTTGATTAGTAAAGCAGAGGAAGGCTGAGGGAGAAAGAAATTTGTATCAAGGGGCGAGTGAGAATCAAAAGGAAGGAGAGGGGAGGGGGTGGGACAGTCCATTTTTGGCCGTACAGTCATCTAGTACGTCACATCTCCATAGAATTCCTCTTCCCCCTTCCTTCGACCGGACAAAATGTTTGCCTCTCCAAGGATTTGACAGGTAAAGGTTATTTTTGACCGAACATTGTCCGTTTACGAGCTGTTCTCTTAAGCCCTGGGTGTAGAACTGTTCAGTGACGAATGACATGCATTGCTGTTAATCCTAATGGGAAGAATTTCATCATAGAATGCTCAAGGAACACAGGAATCTAATGAATCCAATGAATCCAGTGAATCACAAGATAAAGAAGCTACAATTGAGCCGATGGACACTGAGGTAGTTTATATTTAAAACGAATGCTAGTCCATTAATA
The DNA here is from genome assembly GCF_964205215.1 of Stylophora pistillata. NCBI lineage: Eukaryota > Metazoa > Cnidaria > Anthozoa > Scleractinia > Pocilloporidae > Stylophora > Stylophora pistillata. The sequence continues at coordinate 27,872,190 of NC_142527.1, read as the reverse complement.
CTTGTAATGGTAATTGCGAGATCACGTCAATAGCTGTCTTTTACACGGAGAGAATCGCGGAAACAAATTCAAGAAACCATGCGCTTTATTCGTTTGTTTGTTATCAATATCGTTGTTGCTGTTGTTACTCAAACGTATCAGTGAGAAACTGCTTTCTTAATCCAGCACCAAATTCTGGTAACTGATTTACAAGGAAATATGTAGCAGCTGGAGATGAGAATTAGCTATCAGATTATGAAGAGTTAAATAGTGAAGAACGTCAGAACGGTCGGCACTAAATGAAAGTTGTTCTCTAGTTTTTACGCTAGTTTAACTTAATGATGCAGTTTGAAACTTTCAGCACAATGCAGTGTGATGAACACATTTGTGTTCTTATCTTTTACAGACATCAGAAACGAAAGATCCAAAAGATGGGGATTCCAGCAACAAAGAAGATGAAGGGAAAGATGCTAAAGACAGCAAAGGAAAAAAAGAGAACGGTGTTCCAGCAAAAAAGAAAAAACAAGTCAAAACAGTGGAACTCAGAGTGGAGACTGAAGTGCCTGGACTTACAAAGTCCCAACTACAGGATGCCATCGAAAAAGAGGTCAGCTACCAAGAGATGCTCTCTCTTTGTGGACTTAGCACTCCTCGCATAGAGCAGTATTTGTCGAGGTTTTCCTTTTTCATTTCGTGAAAAAGTACATTTATGTCCCCTTATAATCCAAAATCTTGTTGATATTTTGACTTGATACAGTTAGGGACACATGAAGGGATTGTTTTATGTTTCAGACGAGTTCTACACTATTTTTATATCTTGTCAGATCTTAAAACGTATATAAAGAAAACTGGAAAATGCGAATACAGCCAAACCTTTTTTAACGCCCAAGAACGGATTAGATATTCCCTTACTTATCTGTGGCTTACACGGAGAAATTGGCGTTTATTTTTATTTGAAGATGCGTTCGTTTCCTTTTTCAGTGCCAAATGGTACTGCAGGACAAGCTAGAGAAAGAAAAAGGATTTGCCAAGAATGCTGTGGAATCGTACGTGTATGACATGCGAGGAAAATTGTACGATCAACTCCAGAAATACATCACAGATGAGGTAACATACAATGGAGCGCTTCAGAACTTAAAAAAAGTGTATTGTGTCTCATTTAAATAGATCACAATGAAGAACTAGGAGAGAAACAAAGCAAACTCGTTCGACAGTCCATGACTGAATCAGTTTCAAGCTGTCGGCCCGGGTTTAATATAGCCCATCCCCGTTGATACAAAGTTATGCAGACTTGAATACTTCCAGATTGTCATTTCTCCGATGATTGTAGTTATTTCAATATTAGAGCCCTTTTCGATAGTGTGACGTAAGACCAAACTCTAAAGTAAATGTCATCACAAGGGCCGATGAGATGATATCAAAATACCTTTAGTGAAACCAACTTGACTGCCGAAAGCGCGGGAAAACGCGCGCAACCAAGTCGCCATTAAGTTGCATCGGATTGGTTAAGAGAGTAGCGCGAGTTTTCTGGACCAATCACAAAGCAAAGTCAAGTAAAAAGTAATCAGTCCTGGAATACTTTCGACCTTCAGTTGAAAGTCACTGTACAGCATGTATATGATATTTTCAGTGTTTACTTGTGGATATCTTTTTCGACCTGCTATGAAGATTTTCAACATTCTGGTGGCCATTTTTGAGAAGGATGTTTTTGAACGTCACAAACAATATATAAGCAGGCTAGTGAAAAAAAGAACGACAAAAACTGCTAAAAATGAACAGGTACTTGATAGTTCCTTATACTTTGCTTCGCAGGCAAGGGAGAAGTTCTCAGAGTTACTCTCGGTAACAGAAGACTGGCTTTATGAAGAAGGCGAAAACCAATCGAAGAAAGTTTACCATGACAAGCTTGCCGAGCTGAAGGTAAAACAGTAGTGAGCAGCTTCTGTTGCTTTACGAGAGGACAGTTATCTTTCCCATGTTCACCCTTTTTTTTACGAGTTGACCCACAAAGAACGCCTTTTTAGTCGTAAGATCTCGGTAAACTCCCGCGCTTTTCCACTCCGTCGTTACCATCGCGCCGTTTGGCTAATTCGCCCCCCTTTTGCAAAGTGATCGCTTGGAGTAAGCTATAGTTGTTAGAATTTGATGTGAATCAAAGTTTACACTATATTTTCCTCTTTTCTGTTTATTGGTTTCCTCTAAAATGTTTGCTAAATTGTGGGTGCCATTTCATTTCTTCGTGGTCACTCTTGGAAATTAGAGAGTGAAATCAATCCCCTATAATTGTTATAATGCAAGTGTTCAACGCTTTGAACGAAAAGAACGTCACTGACATGGAGTGCAGTGTTTTCATCACAGAGTAAACCTTCAAAGATACTGACGACTGCTTTTTGTTTTTCAATATTTTGTACAGAAATTGGGAGACCCGGTAGAGAAGAGGTTATCCGAGGCTACCAAAAGACCCGCTGCGTTTGATGAGCTTGGAAAGAGTATCCAGCAAATCAGGAAAATTCTTGAGCTTTATGCACAGAAGGTAAAGTGATAAGCCAAACTTGCTACGTGAGGGGAAACCGTTAAACTGAACGCCCTGCCAACTGGTCCAAATTTATGATGTTTCAGCAATTGGAAAAAGTCGTCGATGCATGAATTTGAAAAGCGTCATCGACAAACTAGGCGACAAAGACATAGTGTAACCTAAACCACGGGTTGACGCAATCACTGGGCCTAAAGGCCCGTTTAAACGGCTTCAACATTTGAACAAAATTTGCTCAACGGATGTCGGGCAAATGTTAAACGCAAAATTAACAAATGGTAAACACCACAGCGTACACTATTGAGTTATGGATGCACGCGGGAGGTTGCTAAGCACGAAAGAAGCGTAAGAGTCGCTCGAGGCGATAGCCGAGAGCGACTCTAGCTTCTTGAGTGCTTAGCAAACCTCCCAAGTGCATCCATAACTCAATAGAGTACGCTGTGGTGTTTACCATTTGTTTTATAACATAACATTGATGCATTGTAGCTAAAGAGTTCCCTTTTATTTAACAAATCTTACGCGACCAGAAAAAAACAAGCGCGCGCGGAAAAATAGTCTTTGCATTTGCTCACGTCAGCAGCGTACACCCATGGGCAAATGGGGGACGCTAAATTGACCAATCAGAGCGCGCGCTTTACTTTGGTTATGTTATAAACAAAGTTGTGCGGAGGCCTTTTAAACGGGTTTAAAAGGAAAAGTTGAATCGATGTCGAATGAAAGTTTGAACCGATTTAAACATGATTAACACGCTTTCAACAAGCTTTCAACGTTTTCAACAATGTTGGACGACCTGTTAAAGCGCACCGAACATTTGGTTCAACGAAGTGTTGAATGCATGTTGAAGCAAATGTTGAAACGGTTTAAACGGTCCTTAAGCTTTTCTCTGTAAGAGGGTTGATTTGATTAAATAAGTTTCCTTCCTCTGTTAGCTTTCGGCCTTCTTGATACTGTTCACCAAAATAAATGTTCAGATAAAAGATTCAGCTAAATTGAGGATTGTTTAGGACGCGGTTTTGTTAAACTTTGTATAAATAATCAGACCATGGAGTTTCCTAAAAGTTTCGTCTTTCCTTCAACATACAGGATGAAAAATACGATCATATCGAAGCTGAAGAAATGAAAAAGGTTGAAGATGCTGTGGCAGATAAGGACAAATGGTTCCAGGAAAAGTGGAGTGCACAAAACAGTCTCGCCAGTCATCAAGATCCGGCTGTGTATGCCTCCGTTATACTCTCTGAAAAAAAGGTATGGATCCCTTTATTTCCTTCGTTTTTGAGCGTATAGTTAGGGGTTTTGCTTTCATTTTAAATTCGGTATTTTTCTAGGTAAGCTCGTGCGAAAGAAAAAACCCCGCAATGAAAACACATGCTACTGTAAGATGGTTGCTCTCTACGTCCTTGCCTGCAAAGCAGCATTTAATTTTGCAAAGCTTTGTAACGTTTGAGTCTAAAAATGTCGAATGTCTTCCAATTAGAATTACGAGGATTAGCGTTTACGCACTAACCCGGCACAAGGCTAACATTATTGTGTTGTGTGATTATTGTTCTCCCCGACTTGAACCGAAATTACTTTAAATAACGTGATCGTACGCGGAAATAAGAGTGTACCGGAAGAATTACTTTTGTTTTTCGTTTAAAGCCTTCGGTACATACACCTTAACGAAAAACTTGAAAATTGTCTTTGGCTTTGCGTATTTTTATCTGTAGCTGTTAGAAGACACATGCTACACGATTTTGAACAAACCGAAACCGAAACCCAAAGCCGAACCACCGCCTCCCCCAAAGGAAGAAGAGAAGAAAGAAGAGGGGACGGGAGAGTCGACAACGGAGGAGAAAATGGATCAAGAAGGAGAAATTGTGGAGAAACCTAGTGAAGATCAAGATCAGGAAGGTGGCGAGGAAACCAAACCTGACGCAGACATGGAGATTGATTAGCTATTTATGATTAACAATCAGGAGTAAAAAGTACAGAAGCAAGCACTGATGTTTTCATTACGGTGAAATTATTCTCTAATTTGTCAGTTGATTTGTTTTGATTGTGCCTCCTGCAATAATGGAGCGGTTTTTTTAAATTTTAAGTCATCGTAGACCACAAGCGATTCTTTGGTTAACGCGTAAAGCGTAAGGCGTATCCAGGGCGCATGTCAGTGAAGGATTACGAGGAGCGATAAGTAGGAAACAAGTAAGAAATGCAACAAGCAATTATTTTTTTGCTGGGTCCCTCACCGCGTGGCCCCGTGATCTTAATGAGTGGTAGTGTTCCTTTCTCTTGGTCAGTTGAAGGTCGAAGAGAAGCACTAGTAAATGCATTTTCATATTGTCTAATTTCGTTTTGCGTATTACACAATAATAGTTTAAAACAAACGAAGAGAAGACAGGAAGTTGGAAAAACTGGTTAAGTTTTAGGTACATTTCAGGGCTACAAGGAACAGTGCTTGTGGCTTTTGGAAAGAAAGACGTTATATTAAAAGAGAACATGTGCTTAAATTCAAGCATTTTTGTTTTCATTTTTGACCCTACATTAGTGCAAGATTAAATAACACTAGAATAGCGCAAAATCGCAAAAGTTATTCCTTCCAGCCAATTGAATCTCACACATTGCTTAATCATTTTTTAAAAGAACAGATCAAGCACAAGGAACACTCAATCGGTGATTTCTTTCCTTCACTTCGCATCGTCTCAAATTATGACATCTCAATAACTTGGGGGATAGCTCTATTCAAGGAAAAGAAGACTGGTCACGAGTAGTGAAGATTCGTTGCTAATACTTCTTGAACTTTTGCATGCGTAAATTGTAAATTTCATGCTCCTTCTGCAATGATTTGAGCCGAGGATACCAATAACTCAAGAACCTTGCAAAGGGACCTTGGGTGGAGGAACTGGTTCGTGTAGGGGACACTTTTTCTAGTCCCGATCATGTTCCTTGAGTGGAGGCTCCAATACATTTATCACGGAATTTTGGACTTCCAACTGTGGGTGAAGCTCAGCCCTACCGCCCGGTTACTCATAACCATCGAAATGCTTACCTCACAAGCCGTGAAATATACGGCCTATTATGTTGAAGAAACGTGGAAATTATTAGCCTGCGAGCGCGCCCTCATTATTGACGCGCGTTTTCCCACCTTCGGGAAGATTGGCGACGAGTCGGGGAGGGGTATGTCGGAGGCCTGGTACTATTAATAATATCAGCGCTAGACCCCGTGCAGATATCTCGCCAACACTTACTCACCTTCGGCTTGTGATTTATAAGCCTTCCTCATGTTCTTCCAGAAGTTTCGCATGGCTTTATCAAGTTTAGAGTCCGGTAAAATGTGTTCTATTGCTTAAATTCTTAAGGCGTGCTTTCTCGCAGGCTACAGGATTCCCGTAGCTCTAGGTTAGTAAAAGTTTACAATGAAGTGATCGTTATTTTTTCTATTTCATTTATTTGTGCCTCAGTAAGTTGATATCAACTTATTACCTTTGTTACTTCAAAGAAGGTTCTTTTTTTTTTTTCGGAGGGTAACTTAAACAATGAGGAGACTCGCGGTAGCGGCATTTCAATGGACGTGATAACCCTTAGCAATCTAGAGACCTCGCTTAAACCTTCAGCGGAACTTGATGCAACTAAATTAAAAGAAGTGTTTCTGCTTACCGCGGCCAGCTTAAATTGGTGTGGATGGATAGTGGATTAGTCTCTTTTTTTTTTCATACAGTGTACCCAATTGTAATTTGTAATAGGTTAGCGAAATGGTAACACAGCTCAAGATAACGAATGACAGCTAGTGTCAATGCATTCTCGTTCCTGGAGTTTATTCATCTTCAGCTTTATCTTCGCCAATCAGTTATGATGTAACTAATTAAATCATTCGATCTTTTTTTATGTCCCAGTGAATCCCAGCCTTAAATAAACACAGGGCCCAATTACTAAAACTTGCCCTTCAGTGCTATAATCCGCTATTCAGAACCAGTAATGCATTTAAGTGTTTTGTTTTCTTTCCTCGATAAGAATTGCTCTGATTAAGTCGTTTGCACCCGGTCAAGGGCATTTGGGTAGAATTTCGTGAGACAAGAGGCGATATCAAATGTCGATTGTTCGTCATTCGTCAAGAACGTGCTCTAAAAATTAAAACATCGCAGATCAGTTAAAGCGCTCACGTTTTAACATTCTGTTCATATCTGTCTACTCTGCTTGTTAGAACCTTTCAATACCCATGTTGGTTTCTGATTAAGAGAGACAGCTGGAGAATTCGCCAGTTCGAAATTTCACTCAAGAGTGGGTACTGCTGAAAGGAACTAAACAAACGCCAGTTTTGATAAGGCTTGAGGTGAACAAGGCAAGTCAAGAACGTGTGGATATGAACGGCACGGATACATTGGAGATAAACACTACAAATGAGGCACCCTCGACTTTGAAACACCGAGAACTGCCCGAATTCATCTTAAACATTTACTTGACAAGAGGTATACTCGCTATACCCTTAGCGTTGATTACATCATTTTCGAATGGTCTTGTAATGTTTCTGTATCTGAAAGATCCAAAGAGATGTCTTCGTTCTTCGCCGAGTTGTGTTCTTGTTGCGAGCCTGGCTCTGGTGGATTTCATGGTGGGAGGCGTGCTGGAACCCATTGATGCCTACTACAGCCTTGCGATAGCCTTTAGGAAGCAGCACTCCATAAGAAGGAAAGACTTGCAGAGTGCTGCGGCTTATTTGCTCCTCAGCTCGATGCTTCTGCTGTTGCTGATAACGTTTGATCGATACACGGCGATATCTCGACCCATTCATTACCCCCACAGAATCACCAAGAAGAGAGTCGGTATCAGCGTGGTGATTCTATGGATCTACTGCGCCTTACTGATCTTTGGGATAAGACGGTGGGGCGAAAAGTTCAGAAATGAAATTTTTTGTGTTCATGTAGATGTAGTTGTGTTTGTTACAACAGTGCTTTTCTGTAACATTGTGTACTTGCTGCGCAAACAGACGAAAATCTTAAGAAGATTTAGCAGGTCTACGGATGACATCTTCGTCGTTCGAGCCTCAGAGCGCGAGCGTAAAATAACCATGACGCTCTTACACATGCTTGTGATATTCCTTGTTTGTACCATGCCCTGGTTTATCGTGATGCAAATTTTTAACTATTGTAACATTTGCAAAAAGAATTGGTGGATCATGAAGTTGCTGTTTATTTTGTTCCAAGCTAATTGCGCCTTCAACCCATTCTTGTGTACGCTGCGGATGCCCCCTTACAAGATAAGTTTAAAGTTGAATCCACTGCAATTCAAATTGTTTCGTCTTTTCTTTGCGTCAGCTCGTCCTGCAAGGCAAGAATATCAGCTTCAAGGGAAAGACGCCATCTGCAACAACCGAGGGAGCAGAAAAAGCAGATTGGTTTCCAATTCAAGTTTTGTTCTACCGAAGGCATTTTAATTCAAAATAGGGACCGTTAAGCAGTAATGACGGCAACGCCGTAGAAAACGTGGATTAAAAAATGAATTTGTTGTTTTAGTAAGAATTTCGCGAATTGTTGAATGTGTTTACGGCCTCTTATAGTGCCACACCTCAGCTTCCGCATAAAGAAATGAGCAGGGTTGAGTTCCTAATGGTATTTTAGATAATTTTTCGTCGGGTATTTCGTTGACAGACTCCTTAAGCTCGCAAATTTTGGTGATTTCACGTGGTTAATTCCCGGTAGAGGACGGATAAGGAATGTGCAAAGTTTTAAAACGCACGTGCTGCGTATTTGATCCGCCATTTGCTTTTCCACGTCTTAATTGCAGTCGTCTATCAATTTATCAATTTATCAAGGCTAAAAGGAACCGTTTGGAAATCAAATGGATTTCTCTTTGTTTGAGTACTACAGACGAGTAGGCATTTGTACCCCTACGACCTGTTTCAAAGTAGCCATCTGCGCTAGACGTAGGACGTCCTCTCAAAGCTAGACAATGAACAATGCTGGAGATCTTAAAGATTGGTAGCTAAGAACAACGTACTTTTACAATGAACATTCGTCGTGTTTTAGGGAGCTTTATCGGTTTTTAATATCTTTTACTTTGTCAAAGGCAGCAAAGGAAAAATTATTTTGTAATTTTGTGAACTGAAGTGTTTAGTTGTGTAGGTGTAAAGAAGCTGAACAGGTTACATTCAGTTTGAGCCATTGGATGAGTTTATCAGTTACGTTTTCACTCCATCAGTGGAGTAAATGTACGGCTTTTCTCTTCACGATCCTGAAGAAAACGAGAGTACCGTTCATTAATTTGGTACAGTGCATGTGTTGAGTGTTAATCTGACATTATTATGTATATGAGGATTTTCAGTTTTGAAATGAAATAAAGTTCCGCAGGTGTTTACCCGTGCCGTGGTGTATTTGCCTATTTGGAAGGATTTTAATTTTAAGCAAAATACTTTTCGACCTCGCTCGTTTCATTTATCAGTTACTGATCTTTAGAGCAATTTTCCATTAATGACGATTTGACGTGAAGTCAAAGAAACATTTGCTAATGTCAGGCATCATATACGAACTCAGATCAAAGTTATATTCATCAACGAAGCCCAATGCAAATGAATGCCGACGATCTTGCTCGAAAATTTGGTTTTCTCTCTTGAAATTCTGATTCGTTGGGAGATTAAATCTAAGGCAATCTGCCATCGTTAGATAGCTTGAAAAGCCTCCTTGAGAGAAGGAAATCATGATGCCGGTTATCTCGCCAGTATTACTTTACATTTACTACAAGAAGGACGAACCGACTAGACAGCGGCACCAGTAATGTGACAACACTACATTTCCTCACATGTGCGACTTCTTATCTGAAGTTAACAGTGCCGATGCTACAAGATATGAATTTATATTGAGTTAAAAGCGGTGAAGATTCATTCTTAATTTCATTCCGGCTGCACTTTGAGTTTGACTGCAACTGGGTAAAAAAACTCTTATTTTAAAAGTGTTGAAGTGTTTTTTCAATTCTAGCAAGCAATTAACGCCTTTTTTTTTGGCTGAGACCGGAGAGGCGCAACCTTTGTATAACTCATACCTTTCCGGATAATTATCAGCAATGCTTGATGTAATCATCGAACAATCTAAGGTCACGGTCGTTAATCGTTTTGTAAAGTGTGGATCATTGAACTTCATATGTTTTTAGTGTGAGTTTTCAACGAGCACAGTGGGTTTATATTTAACGAGAGCAACAGTTATTACCTAAAATCATTCTAAAATACAGGAAGAAAAGAGCGCGAGAAAAAAGATTATTTCTAATGACTCCAAATTTGGCGTCATTTCTAAACACCAATTCACAGGTTTTCGTGTGTTTCTGTGGAAACGGTTTCGACGTGATGCGATCATTTTGAACACATAGGGGTGTTAAATTGGCTCCCCAGCTAGCATACTTTTTGGCATAATTTGAGCAAACTGGCATAATTTCTGCTAAGTAGCTATGCTAGCATACGTATGATGCACGATCCACGCAGTAGAGAGCGCTATTTATGCAATAGCGAAAATCAGACCTGAAAAAATCAGGCTTGTACGCGATTCGAACCACTGACCTCTGCGATACTAGTGCAGCGCTCTACCAATTGAGCTAATAAGCCAACTGGGAGCAGGCCGTTAAGCTGATTCTAATAAACCCATGATGATAAATCAGATACAATGTATATATGAAGTTCATATATTTTGAACTGCGGTATTAGATACATATGATGCACGATCCTCGCAGTAGAGAGCGGTATTTATGCAATAGCGAAAATCATACCTGAAAAAAATCAGGCCTGTACGGGATTCGAACTACTGAGGCTCTGCGATACTAGTGCAGCGCTCTACCAATTGAGCTAACAAGCCAACTGGGAGCAGGCCGTTAAGTTGATTCGTAATAATAATTCGTAATCAGTGGTTCAAATCCCGTACAGGCCTGATTTTTTTCAGGTCTGATTTTCGCTATTGCATAAATAGCGCTCTCTACTGCGAGGATCGTGCATCATACGTATCTAATACCGCGGTTCAAAATATATGAACTTCATATATACGTTGTAACCAAATGCTTGCATAATTCGCATATTTTGATAATTATTGGATCATTTTTGATGCTACAATTTGATCATTGTTCATCTCTACTCCCAAGCACTTGGTGACATTATTCGATGTTTTAAGTTTTAGTTCAAGCAAAAGGATTTGTAGTTCACTGTGAATCACTGAGCGGCGTCTGAAACGGTCTGAGCCCGGGTCTGGGGTACACCGGAACCGGAAGTCACATTGTAGGTCATGTTGGTGTGCATGTTAACATGAACCACATGTTTATTTGAATTTCATTGTGGATTTGTTACATTCCTTTCTTGTAGACCAACGGCTTCTAATTAAAAAATGTATTTTTTGGACTTATTTGCAATTTTTTCAAAGAGCATAATTTTAAAAAAAGGGGCATAATTTGCGAAAAAGAGCATAATTTTAGCATAATTTCGCCAAAAAAAGCAATGCTACTAGCATAATCTATAAAGGCCTACTCCCTAGCCTCATAGAGACGCTTTTTGGTGCGGCTAAATATACCTGCAGCTCATAAAAAGACATCAATCATCCCCCTTAAAAAAAAGTATAACTGAAAAATTCAACATCCCTCTTATACTCAAAAAAATAGGAAAAAATTTAAAAAAGAAAAAAAATAGATATACACGAGACAAAATTTCCAGTGTTCAGGCTGGATCCTTTTGTCAATATTTCTTCAAATGGAACTGAATCATATTTCACCTTCCCTAATTCAGCGGAAACTCAGATACGAAGCCGTTCTTACAGTTTACAGCGCTTGTTTCACAAGGGCATAGAGATACTTCATTTATGTCAAAGAAAGAGTCTGACTGCAATTCAAACAGCATATGCGGCAGATCACCTTGTGTCTTTGGTTGTAAGTTTTAGTTGCTAATTAATATGGGGACTCAGCCATCGTTTCTTCGTCCCACGCTCGTAACAAAACTAACGACATCTTTCTCTATTTCGTTACTGAGCTCAAAACTTATCATCTCTTGATGATAAATTTTGAGCTGATAAATTTTGCGAAGAATCGTCTCATAACCGCAGTTCACACATATGTTTCATATGTTTGTTGTTGTTTGATTTATCATCTCTCTTATTGTATTTAGCTGATATCGTCAGAACGTTAACAATTTTAACGAATTTGGGAAGCTTTGATCAATGCTGTTTAAATTTTGCAAAAACATCTTTCAGTGAGGTTTTTTGACGCTTTTTTCATTATTAATTTGAATTTCAACTCGTTTTCTCTCCTATTCAAATCAACAAAGAACACAAAATATCTAGTGATACATAATTATTCTGGAATTCAAATTCACTCTGCGCCCAAAGATTATGAATTATTTTCAAAGCTTTAGAGAGAAATTTCAGCTACACAACTGTTTTTTGGCATCTGAAATGATTTTTTTGGGAAAAAAAATTAAAATTGTATGCTTACTCTGTTCATAATTCTTGTAAATATTCTATTTCGCAAATTCTTAGTACAATGTGTTTAGTTCAAACCACTGCTTTGTGAGAGAAAAGTTAATTACTATAGGATACAATGAAATATATGAAGTTCATATATTTTGAACTGCGGTATTAGATATGTGTGATGCACGATCCTCGCATTTTGATAAACGGGTCACTAAAGTACATAATGGATTTGGTGTGAAAGTTATGCAAGAAGGCAGGTGAATGTTATGGTTTTTTGAAAAATAGCAATTTTGGTTTTTGACCTAACTTTAGCCCCAGGCCCCTTTCTGTCTAATCGCTCGAGAACAGAGTTACATTTATGAAGTAAAAGCTCCACTATAGCAGAGTCCATGGCCAGATTCATTTGGCAGCACAATCTACTGATGGAGTTTTATAGCACTTTCAAAATGCCACCTAGAAGGCTGAATTTTTGGTGCACTATAGACCACAAATGGGACCTCCCCGAAACTCCAGAACAAACAGTCAGAGAAGTGAGCCAAAGTAGCTTTTGAAATATCTTACCACACTTAACTTTTGTGCCAAGTTTAAGCCAAATCGGTTGACCACCACTTTTGGCTCCTGGAACACTTCCAGACAGAGACACTTAAGGCTTTCTCTATAAGAGGGTTGATTTGATGAAATAAGTTTCCTTTCACTGTTAGTTTTCGGCCGTCTTGATACTGTTCACCGAAATAATGTTCAGATAAAAGATTCAGCTAAATTGAGGATTGTTTAGGACGCGGTTTTGTTAAACTTTGTATAAATAATCAGACCATGGAGTTTCCTAAAAGTTTCGTCTTTCCTTCAACATACAGGATGAGAAATACGATCATATCGAAGCAGAAGAAATAAAAAAGGTTGAAGATGCTGTGGCAGATAAGGACAAATGGTTCCAGGAAAAGTGGAGTGCACAGAACAGTGTCGCCAGTCATCAAGATCCGGCTGTGTATGCCTCCGTTATACTCTCTGAAAAAAAGGTATGGATCCCTTTATTTCCTTCGTTCTCGAGTCTATAGTTGTGGTTTTTGCTTTCCTTTTAAATTCGGTATTTTTCTAGGTAAGCTCGTGTGGAAGAAAAAACCCGCAATGAAAACACATGCTTCTGTAAGATGGTTGCTCTCCACGTCCTTGCCTGCAAAGCAGCATTTAATTTTGCAAAGCTTTCTTAACTTTTAAGTCTAAAAATGTCGAATGTCCTCCAATTAGAGTTACGAGGATTAGCGTTTACGCACTAACCCGGCACTAAGCTAGCATTGTCGTGTTGTCTGATTATTGTTCTCCCCGACATGAACCGAAGTCACTTGAAATAACGTGATCGTACGCGGAAATAAGAGTGTAACGGAAGAATTACTCTTGTTTTTCGTTTAAAGCCTTCGGTACATGCGCCTTAACGAACAACTTGAAAATTGTCTTTGGCTTTGCGTATTTTTTTTCTGTAGCTGTTGGAAGACACGTGCTACACGATCTTGAACAAACCGAAACCAAAGCCCAAAGCCGAACCACCCCCTCCCCCAAAGGAAGAGGAGAAGAAAGAAGAGGGGACGGGAGAGTCGACAACGGAAGAGAAAATGGACCAAGAAGGAGAAAGTGCGGAGAAACCTAGTGAAGATCAAGATCAGGAAGGTGGCGAGGAAACCAAAGCGGACACAGACATGGAGATTGATTAGCTATTTATGATTAATAGTCGAGGAGTAAAAAGTTCAGAAGCAAATACTGATGTTTTCATTACGGTGAAATTAATCGCTAATTTGTCAGTTACTTTGTTTTGATTTGCGCCTCCTGCAATGATGGGCTGGTTTTTTAAATGTTAAGTTATCGTAGACCACAATCGATTCTTTGATTAAGGCTCAAGGAAATGGTGAAAGGTTTTTTTCTTTAGCTTTGAAATCCTGTGCGTATGTCAGTGAAGGACTACGAGAAGCGATAAGTAGAAAACAAGTAACAAATGCAACAAGCAATTATTTTTTAGCTGGCCCCTCTCCGCATGGCTCCGTAATCTTAATGAGTGGTAGTGTTGCTGTCTCTCAGTCAGGAGAAGATCGAAGAGAAGCACTAGCAAATGCAATCTCATATTGTCTAATTTCGTTTTGCATGTTACACAATAATAGTTTAAAACAAATGGAAGACAGAAAGTTGGAAAAACTGGTTAGGTTTTCGATACATTTCAGGGCTACAAGGAACAGTGCTTGTGGCCTTTGGAAAGAAAGACGTTATATTAAAAGAGAACCTGTGCTCAAATTCAAGCACTTTTGCTTTTATTTTTGACCCTGCATTAGTGCAAGATTTAATAATACAAGAATAGCGCAATGCGATTTTTAAAATCGCAGAAGTTATTCCTTCCAGCCAATTGAATCTCACACATTGCTTAATCATTTTTCAAAAGAACAGATCAAGCACGAGGAATACCCAAATCAGTTCTCTTTCCTTCAGTTCGCATCGTCTCAAATTATGACATCTAAATAACTTGGGGGATAGCTCAATTCAAGGAAAAGACGACTGGTTACGAGTAATTAAGATTCCTTGCTAATACTTCTCGAACTATTGCATGCGTGAATTGTAAATTTCAAGCTCCCTCTGCAATGATTTGAGCCGAGGATACCAATAACTCTAGTCTCCTCTCGAAGGCGTTCTTTGTCTCGGGATCCCTGTGTCTCCCCACAAACGGCTACTCGTGTTGACCAAACATCGTATTCCCTTTGTGTCCTTCAACCAGTGAGCGTTGAGCAGTTGTTCGGGACCCGCCAATGAGGAAGCGAACAGTTGCACGCGAGTTTACCGGGGAACATCCCTCAAAACTTCACCAAATTTCATGTCTGTAGAGCTAAATATGTTATTATTTTTCAATTTTTATGGGTATTACCCTGAAGAAAGTAACTTGCAGAAATTTATCTGGATGTTTCCTCTGTAGGCCTAGCCACAAGGGGCCGATGAATCCCAAGAAAGTTGCCGATAAGTGTCTAAAAGTCGCCAAAAAGTTGCTATTTTTTCCAAGAAGTTGCCGAAAAGTTGCCAAAATTTTTCTGCTTTTCGTACCTTTTTTGGGTGTTAAAGATTAAAAATTTGCACAGTGCTTCTTATCAAAACTTTATTTGTCAAAGTCCAATGATAATATCAGACGTTCTTTCCATTTCACTTGATCAACTAATAGTCACCGTAATTGTCGCCATCTTAAGAAACGTGCAACGTGATAACGCTGACCTCGTGATAAGGCATCACAAAAATCAACCCGTGAGGGGGCCCTAATTATTGTATTCTAGAATAAATTGAATAAATGTCTATCGAAAACTGACCAATGTGGCTCAAAACGTGAAGAAAGTGGCTTCAAAGAACCTCAAAAAGCCCAAAGTTGCCGAAAATTCTAAACGTTGCTAAAATTCTAAAAACTTGCCGAAAATCTCAAAAGTTTGCGAAATCTCAAAAGTTATCGAAAAGTTGCCGAGCAAGTTGTGGCTAAGCCTAGTCCTGTGTTGGTCAACAGTTTCGACTAAAGAAAGAGTTAGAATCTTCGGAAGATCGGCTGATGTGGGCAGCGTCATAAGTTTAGCACAGAGTATAAACTTGGAAGCTTTCGACATTTATCTGAATTCTGCTTTATATATATGTCTCAAATGCTCCGGAAAAGTTGCCAAGATTAAGAAATTAGAAAACGATCTCCAAGAGCTAAAAAATGAACTGAAAGCTGACTATGATTCCATTCAAGATCACCGGGTTAAAAGACCTCAGCCATCAGTTGACAGCGACTCGAACGCAAAGCGACCTTTTGTAGCGAAAGCTCTCGATTTCACCGGCCCCAGCACATGTACTTCTTTGCCTCCAAGTCCTACAGTTAAACCGCTAGTATCTAAACCGCTAGTATTAATATTAAACCGCTAGTATTAATAATTTTAAATCGCACCTAGAATGAGATAATGTGCTGTCCGTCAATGCCGTGCGGGATCAATTAAACAACCAAAAGGCCGAAAAATCTGTCTCAATATTGCCTCCTTTGCGCGGTTTTAGAATGGCATCACTCAATATTAATCAATTAATTACTCATATAGACGAATTAAGAATCATATTAGCAAACAATGATATCGATATTGTTTCCATAAATGAAACGAAACTGAACGAGAGTATTCGAGATCAAGAAGCTCATATTTCGGGATACGAAATAGTTCGCCGCGATAGACTAACAAAATGTGGCGGAGGGGTATGCTTCTATGTAAAAACTTCAATCAACTTTACAGTACGAAATGACCTACACATGGATACACTAGAAAATCTTTGCTTGGAAATCCATAAGCCAAATTCAAAATCTTTTGTGATTGTTACTTGGTACAAACCACCTGACTCTCCTATTGGCATTTTTTCACCTTTTGAATCCCTAATTGGGAGATTGGATAGTGAAAATGTTGAATTTTTTGTACTGGGAGACATGAACTGTGACATGATCGCGACTCGATATGACAATAACACATCCAAATTAAGGAGTATTGCTGATGTCTACGGACTCGAGCAGCTTATCTCTGAACCGACGAGGATAACACCCACCTCATCAACTCTAATTGATTTAATCTATACCAACTGCTCGGATAAGATTGCATGTTCGGGAGTTTGTCATATCGGAATAAGTGATCATAGCATGGTGTATGTATATAGAAAACTTGCCCTGAATGGGATGTCTAACGGACATAATTCTATTACATACAGAAATTTCCGAAATTTCGATCGCCAAAAGTTTCGTTATGATATTCTATCTCAATGTTGGGATAATGTATACGAGTCTTCCAACCCAAACGTGATGTGGCAGCAATGGAAATGTACATTTCTGGCTATCGCTGACAAACATGCCCCACTGAAAACGATGCGCGTTCGTTCACGGAGTTCTCCGTGGATTACCTCTGAATTGAAAGACCTTATGCATAATAGAGACATATTCAAAATCAAAGCTAGCAAGACAAATGATCCTAACGATTGGGCATTATTTAAGAAACAAAGAGATATAGTCAATAAGCAAATACGCTCAGCTATACGTATGATGGACGATCCTCGCAGTAGATAGCGCTATTTGAGCAATAGCGAAATTCAGACCTGAAAAAAATCAGGCCTGTACGGGACTCGAACCACTGACCTCTGCGATACTAGTGCAGCGCTCTAACCAATTGAGCTAACAAGCCAACTGAGAGCAGGCCGTTAAGTTGATTCGTAATGAACCCGTGAAAGTGATAAATGAGATAGAATAAATATATGAAAATCATATATTTTGAACTGCGGTATTTGATACGTATGATGGACGATCCTCGCAGTAGATAGCGCTATTTGAGCAATAGCGAAATTCAGACCTGAAAAAAATCAGGCCTGTACGGGACTGATTTTTTTCAGGTCTGAATTTCGCTATTGCTCAAATAGCGCTATCTACTGCGAGGATCGTCCATCATACGTATCAAATACCGCAGTTCAAAATATATGATTTTCATATATTTATTCTATCTCACGCTCAGCTATATTACCAAAATAGTTTTAATAAGCAAACCAGCGACTCCCGAAAGACCTGGCAGACTATAAACGAGCTAACTTCTCGAAAATCTGGGAAAACGCCAGTGGCGTCACTAAAAGTGAACGGATTAACGATAACTAATCCGTTGGAGCTATCAAACGAATTCAATAACCACTTTGCTAATATTGGTCCAAAACTTGCCAGTGAGATAAATTGTGATAGTGTTAGCTATCAAAGATATCTTACCGCAACAGATAAACGGTTTAAGCTCCAACCCACCAATCCAACTAAAGTATTTTCACTTTTAAATAAACTAGACAAGTCAAAGACAACAGGCCTTGACAAAATATCTGCTAGGTTTATCAGGGAATGTGCTGATCTCATTTGTGTGCCGATATGTGATATTTTCAATCAATCTATTAGCCAAGGGACGTTCCCTGACGACTGGAAATATGCAAGGATTACCCCTCTTTATAAACAGGGTGACCGCGGTGATGCTAACAATTACCGCCCAATATCGGTGATTCCAATAATGGCAAAGGTGTTTGAAAGGATAGTTTATGAACAGTTATATGCCTATTTGGAAGAGCACGATATTTTATGTCAAAACCAATCAGGGTTTCGTGCTAATCATTCAACTGTAACAGCTTTGTTGGAAGCGACAGATTCTTGGGCATATAATATTGATAACGAGAAAATCAATGGAGTCATTTTTTTAGATTTGAAAAAAGCTTTTGACACTGTTGATCATCAGATCCTTCTATCGAAACTAAACTATTATGGTATACATGGAAAATCTTTCAGATGGTTTCAGTCATATTTGGAAAACCGAACACAAAAATGCTCTGTCAACGGGTCGCTATCCAGTAGCTACTCGTTGACTTGCGGCGTCCCTCAAGGGACCATCCTCGGTCCATTACTGTTCTTATTATATATCAACGATCTTCCAAATTGCTTATCAAATTGTAAACCGAGAATGTATGCCGATGACACGCACCTCGCATATGCGGGAAGCAATCTTGAGAACGTTCAGTTTTGTCTAAATGAAGACCTAGAAAACGTCTTCAACTGGCTACAAGCGAACAAACTCACGTTGAACATGACTAAAACCGAATTCATGCTAATAGGGTCGAGGCAGAGGCTGAATACTCTCACAGCTTCACCAACAATTAGAATGAACAATACTCAAGTGAGCCAGGTTTCAGCTACAAAATCGCTTGATGTAATAAGAGACGATAAACTCGATTGGCATAGTCACATCGAAAAACTAACGAAAAAGATCGCCTCTGGTATAGGGGCCCTAAAGCGAATTAGGCACCTGATCCCAGCATCAACCTTACATCTCATCTACCAAGCTTTAGTAAACCCTCACTTTGATTACTGTGACATTGTTTGGGGTAGCTGTGGGAAAACGCTACGAGACAAACTGCAGAAATTGCAGAATAGAGCAGCCCGTGTGTTGACATGGTAGTTACTAAAAGTTGGAATCACCTGAAACCACCTGAAACCACCTGAAACCACCTGAAACCATCTGAAACCATCTGAAACCATCTGAAACCACCAATGAAACCACCTGAAACCATCTGAAATTACCTGAAAATTACATGAAAGCACGCAGACATGAACGCAGACCGTAGACGGTAGTTACTAAAAGTTGGAATCACCTGAAACCACCTGAAACCACCTGAAACCACCTGAAACCACCTGAAACCACCTGAAACCATCTGAAACCATCTGAAACCATCTGAAACCACCAATGAAACCACCTGAAACCATCTGAAATTACCTGAAAATTACATGAAAGCACGCAGACATGAACGCAGACCGTAGACCGCAAACCGCACGCCGCAAACCGCACACCTCGAATAGCCACGCCTCGAAAAAGGTCTACACAGTGTGTAATTAGCAGATTTATCTCTCTTCCCTTTGTTATCAAACGAGATCACGGAGTGCGTAAGCGAAACTGCTATGAAAACATTGGAGTTGAATTCTTACTGAACATATCGCAGTTACGACCCTCCACTGTCGAGCCGTACCAGTCTTGCATAGGTTATGTGTGTGCCTTTTGAGTCAGTCGACGTGTGCGCAATCAGTTTTCCTTTGTGTATACAGTGTGTAATTACCAGATTTATCTATCTCTCTTTTGTCATTGATGTTATCAGACGAGATCTCGGAATATCTGTTTTAACGTTAAAGTACTTCTACTATATGAAATCATTTTTGGTACAATCGTACAAAGCAACTCAGGTGTCTCGTTAACACAAACCTCAAAAACGCAGAACGCAGACCGCAGACCGCGCAGCTCGAAAAACGTGTACACAGTGTGTAATTACAAGATTTATCTCTCTTCCCTTTGTTATCAAACGAGATCTTGGAATGCGTCGCGAAACTGAAACTAATTTCATTGTCAATGACAGTGAGATAACAGATAAAAATAGACGTAAAGTAGAGTAAATTAGCAATACAGAAGTTTTGCGTCATGCTGAAAATTAAGATACCGATTTGCGATAATGTTTAATTCACGTGGGTTTAGATGGCTTTTTGGGTGGTTTCAGGTAATTTCAGATGGTTTCCATGGGGGTTTCAGATGGTTTCAGGTGGTTTCAGGTGGTTTCAGGTGGTTTCAGATGGTTTCAGGTGGTTTCAGGTGGTTTCAGGTGGTTTCAGGTGATTCCAACTTTTAGTAACCACGGTGTTGACATTCTCTAACTATGATGCTGATGCAACTGAGCTACTCGAGTTTTTAGGGTGGAAAAATCTTGCTCGCCAGCAGGAAATCCATAAAGCCACCATGATGTTTAGATGTCTGCACGGGCTAGCTCCAAGGTATCTATATTCAAAGTTTACGTGGCGTGACTCTGCTTATGACCTCAGGGACTCTGAAAATAAGCTTAATGTTCCACTACCGCGCACTAATTATTACAGAAAAAGCTTTAGCTACAATGGCGCCACATTATGGAACAGTTTACCACGCGATATAAGGAACACAGAGTCTCTGGGGTTATTTAAACGTAAGATCAATGACATTTTTAAAGTCTAACGCACGGCATTCACGGAAAACAGCTTTAGTGTTATAGTATGTAGTTTTAATTTTATATATCTTAGCGTATGTGATATGTATTTTTATAGGCTGATGAATTGATCGTGTTTAAATAAAGATTATAATACAATACAATACAATACAATACAATATCTCTGCCTTGTGCGCCTCAATCTTCTAGTTCGTCAGCTACACTGCTACCTACTCTACCCGTCAGTCCAATAATCACTGAGAATTAAATGGCCGCATGTTCACACTCCAAAACCAAGGCCGACCGAGCCTAAAGTCAGCTTGTGTATTGAATACCCAAGCAAAACTATCAATAAGAAGCTTGGTCCAGACGTGGAAGCTATTGCCAAGGCTTTGGCTCAATGTCCCCCTTCAAGATTTCAACATTTTGAAAAGTGTTGGCGAGATGAATATATTATGAGCCTTCCAGATTTCGGAAGACGGCACTCTGATTGGTCAATCGGCTGGAATGGAATGTTTGGTTAAAAGGAGCAGCCGTTTGTGGGGAGGGAGACAGGGATCCTGAGACAAAGAACGGCTGCAAGAGGGACTACAATAACTCCAGAACCTTGTAAAGGGACCTTGAGTGAAGGAACTAGTTCGTGTAGGGGACACTTTTTCTAGTCCCGATCGTGTTCCTTGAGTGGAGGCTCCACTACATTTATCATGGAATTTTTGACTTCCAACTGTGGGTGAAGCTCAGCCCTACCCCCCAGTTACTCGTAACCATCGAAATTCTTACTTCACAAGCAAAATACACGGTCTATTAAGTTGAAGAAACGTAGAAATTCCTAGCCTGCGAGCGCGCCCTCATTATCGACGCGCGTTTCCCCGCCTTCGGGAAGATTTGCGACAAGTCGAGGAGGGGTTTGCCGGAGGCCTGGTACTATTAATAATATCAGCGATAGACCCCGTGCAGATTTCTCGCCAACACTTGTTACTCACCTTCGGCTTGTGATATATAAGCTTTCCTCGTGTTCTTTCGAAAGTCCCGCGTGGTTTTATCCCGTTTGGAGCCCGGTAAAATGTGTTCTATCGCTTAAATTCTGAAGGCGTGCTTGCTCGCAGGCTACAGGATTCCCATCGCTCTCGATTAGTAAAATTTTACAATGAAATGAACGTTATTTTTTTTATTTGATTTATTTGTGCCTCAGTAAGTTGATATCAACTTATTACCTTTGTTACTCCAATTAAGGTTCTTTTTTTGGTCCGAGTGTAACTTAAACAGTGAGGAGATGCACGGCAGCGGCATTTCAATGGAGGTGATAACCCTTAGCAGTCTAGACACCTCGCTTAAACCTTCAGCGGAACTTGATGCAACTAAATTAAAAGAAGTGTTTCTCCTTATCGCGGCCAGCTTAAATTGCTGTTGATAGATGGTGGATTAGTCTCTTTTTTTTCATACAGTGTACCCAATTGCAATGTGTAATAGATTAGCGAAATGGTAACACAGCTCAAGATAACGAATGACAGCTTGCGTCAATGAATTCTTGTTCCTGGAGTTTATTCATCTTCAGCTTTATCTTCGCCAATCAGCTATGATGTAACTAATTAAATCATTCGATCTTTTTTTTATGTCGCAGTGAGTCCCAGCCTTAAATAAACACAGGGCTCAATTACTAGAAACTTGCCCTTCAGTGCCATAATCCGCCATTCATGACCGTACCAGTAATGCATTTAAGTGTTTTGTTTTCTTTCCTCGATAAGAACTGCTCTGATTAAGTCGTTTTCACCCGGTCAAGGGCATCTGGGTAGAATTTCGTGAGACAAGAGGCAATATCAAATGTCGATTGTTCGTCATTCGTCAAGAACGTGCTCTAAAAATTAAAACGTCGCAGATTAGTTGAAGCGCTCACGTTTTAACATTCTGTTCATATCTGTCTACTCTGCTTGTTAGAACCTTTCAATACCCATGTTGGTTTCTGATTAAGAAACACAGCAGGAGCGGTGATTTATCAGTTCGAAATTTCACTCAAGAATAGGTACTGCTGAAAGGAACCAAACAAACGCCAGTTTTGATAAGGTTTGAGGTGAACAAGGCAAGTCAATTAAGGACGCGTGGATATGAACGGTACGGGTACATTGGAGATAAACACTACAAATGAGGCACCCTCGACTTTGAAACACCGAGAACTGCCCGAGTTCATCTTAAACATTTACTTGATTAGAGGTATACTCGCTATACCCTTGGCGTTGATTACATCATTTTCGAATGGTCTTGTAATATTTCTGTTTCTGAAAGATCCAAAGAGATGTCTTCGTTCTTCCCCGAGTTGTGTTCTTGTTGCGAGCCTGGCTCTGGTGGATTTCATGGTGGGAGGCGTGCTGGAACCCATTGATGCCTACTACAGCCTTGCGATAGCCTTTAGGAAGCAGCACTCCATAAGAAGGAAAGACTTGCAGAGTGCTGCGGCTTATTTGCTCCTCAGCTCGATGCTTCTGCTGTTGCTGATAACGTTTGATCGATACACGGCGATATCTCGACCCATTCATTACCCCCACAGAATCACCAAGAAGAGAGTCGGTATCAGCGTGGTGATTGTATGGATCTACTGCGCCTTACTGATCTTTGGGATAAGACGGTGGGGCGAAAAGTTCAGAAATGAAATTTTTTGTGTTCATGTAGATGTAGTTGTGTTTGTTACAACAGTGCTTTTCTGTAACATTGTGTACTTGCTGCGCAAACAGACGAAAATCTTAAGAAGATTTAGCAGGTCTACGGATGACATCTTCGTCGTTCGAGCCTCAGAGCGCGAGCGTAAAATAACCATGACGCTCTTACACATGCTTGTGATATTCCTTGTTTGTACCATGCCCTGGTTTATCATGATGCAAATTTTTAACTATTGTAACATTTGCAAAAAGAATTGGTGGATCATGAAGTTGCTGTTTATTTTGTTCCAAGCTAATTGCGCCTTCAACCCATTCTTGTGTACGCTGCGGATGCCCCCTTACAAGATAAGTTTAAAGTTGAATCCACTGCAATTCAAATTGTTTCGTCTTTTCTTTGCGTCAGCTCGTCCTGCAAGGCAAGAATATCAGCTTCAAGGGAAAGACGCCATCTGCAACAACCGAGGGAGCAGAAAAAGCAGCTTGGTTTCCAATTCAAGTTTTGTTCTACCGAAGGCATTTTAATTCAAAATAGGGACCGTTAAGCAGTAATGACGGCAACGCCGTAGAAAACGTGGATTAAAAAATGAATTTGTTGTTTTAGTAAGAATTTCGCGAATTGTTGAATGTGTTTACGGCCTCTTATAGTGCCACACCTCAGCTTCCGCATAAAGAAATGAGCAGGGTTGAGTTCCTAATGGTATTTTAGATAATTTTTCGTCGGGTATTTCGTTGACAGACTCCTTAAGCTCGCAAATTTTGGTGATTTCACGTGGTTAATTCCCGGTAGAGGACGGATAAGGAATGTGCAAAGTTTTAAAACGCACGTGCTGCGTATTTGATCTTCCATTTGCTTTTCCACGTCTTAATTGCAGTCGTCTATCAATTTATCAATTTATCAAGGCTAAAAGGAACCGTTTGGAAATCAAATGGATTTCTCTTTGTTTGAGTACTACAGACGAGTAGGCATTTGTACCCCTACGACCTGTTTCAAAGTAGCCATCTGCGCTAGACGTAGGACGTCCTCTCAAAGCTAGACAATGAACAATGCTGGAGATCTTAAAGATTGGTAGCTAAGAACAACGTACTTTTACAATGAACATTCGTCGTGTTTTAGGGAGCTTTATCGGTTTTTAATATCTTTTACTTTGTCAAAGGCAGCAAAGGAAAAATTATTTTGTAATTTTGTGAACTGAAGTGTTTAGTTGTGTAGGTGTAAAGAAGCTGAACAGGTTACATTCAGTTTGAGCCATTGGATGAGTTTATCAGTTACGTTTTCACTCCATCAGTGGAGTAAATGTACGGCTTTTCTCTTCACGATCCTGAAGAAAACGAGAGTACCGTTCATTAATTTGGTACAGTGCATGTGTTGAGTGTTAATCTGACATTATTATGTATATGAGGATTTTCAGTTTTGAAATGAAATAAAGTTCCGCAGGTGTTTACCCGTGCCGTGGTGTATTTGCCTATTTGGAAGGATTTTAATTTTAAGCAAAATACTTTTCGACCTCGCTCGTTTCATTTATCAGTTACTGATCTTTAGAGCAATTTTCCATTTATGACGATTTGACGTGAAGTCAAAGAAACATTTGCTAATGTCAGGCATCATATACGAACTCAGATCAAAGTTATTTTCATCAACGAAGCCCAATGCAAATGAATGCCGACGATCTTGCTCGAAAATTTGGTTTTCTCTCTTGAAATTCTGATTCGTTGGGAGATTG
Source organism: Stylophora pistillata (assembly GCF_964205215.1). NCBI lineage: Eukaryota > Metazoa > Cnidaria > Anthozoa > Scleractinia > Pocilloporidae > Stylophora > Stylophora pistillata. Next base: position 27,847,379 of record NC_142527.1, on the reverse strand, counting down.
AATCTAAGGCAATCTGCCATCGTTAGATAGCTTGAAAAGCCTCATTGAGAGAAGGAAATCATGATGCCGGTTATCTCGCCAGTATTACTTTACATTTACTACAAGAAGGACGAACAGACTAGACGGCGGCACCAGTAATGTGACAACACTGCATTTCCTCATGTGTGCGACTTCTTATCTGAAGTTAACAGTGCCGATGCTACAAGATATGAATTTATATTGAGTTAAAAGTGAAGATTCATTCTTAATTTCATTCCGGCTGCACTTTGAGTTTGACTGCAACTGGGTAAAAAAACTCTTATTTTAAAAGTGTTGAAGTGTTTTTTCAATTCTAGCAAGCAATTAACGCCTTTTTTTTTGGCTGAGACCGGAGAGGCGCAACCTTTGTATAACTCATACCTTTTCGGATAATTATCAGCAATGCTTGATGTAATCATCGAACAGTCTAAGGTCACGGTCGTTAATCGTTTTGTAAAGTGTGGATCATTGAACTTCATATGTTTTTAGTGTAAGTTTTCAACGAGCACAGTGGGTTTATATTTAACGAGAGCAACAGTTATTACCTAAAATCATTCTAACATACAGGAAGAAAAGAGCGCGAGAAAAAAGGTTACTTATAATGACTCCAAATTTGGCGTCATTTCTAAACACCAATTCACAGGTTTTCGTGTGTTTCTGTGGGAACACACGAAGAAGAGCTTGAAGAAGAGCAGAAGAGCTTGCTATAACTTCTGGAGTGCCACAAGGGTCCATCCTCGGACCCCTGTTATTCATTGCCTACATTAATGATTTACCACGTTGTGTCAAACACTGTTCTGTAAATATGTACGCTGACGACACAGTTTTATATCTTGCTGGCCCAACAGTAGACAATTTAACTTTTTACTTTAATCAAGATCTTCAATGTCTATCTGAATGGCTAGAAGACAACAATCTTGTTCTCAATGTTTCAAAAACTAAGTGTGTACTATTTACATCTCGAAGGCATAAAGAGCGCGATTGTATTTTAAATCTTAATCTTATCGGAAGGCTGATTTCTTGCGAAACTACTTTTAAATACCTAGGCGTGGTGTTCTACAGTTTTATGACTTGGAAGGCTCACGCAGACTATATGTGTAAAAAGGTGGCGTCAAGAGTTAGTATTCTGGGCCGCATTAGAAGTTTCGTCACAAAAGAGGCTGCAATACTTGTTCATAATACCTTAATTCTTCCCTTATTTGATTACTGTGACATTGCCTGGAGTAACCTTTTACAACAAGATATAGATCGACTACAGCGCTTACAAAATAGATCTGCACGGATTATTACACGTTGCTCCCGGTCATCTGAAGCAATAGATCAGCTGCAATGGCCGACTCTTTCCAGTAGACGCTATTACCACAAGGCTAAACTCGTTTTTCTCTGTCTCCACTCATTAGTTCCTAGTTACTTTTCACCATATTTTACCAGATTTTCGAATATTCACAATTATTCCACGAGGCAAAGTCTGAGGCTATCCCTACCAAAAGTAAAACAGAATTTTGGGAGAAGGACCTTTCTTTTTACTGGCGCAGAAATTTTTAATAAACTTCCTTTAAACATTGTGAAGAGTGAAAACATTCAAACGTTCTGTCGCCGAGCAAAACATTTCCTTTTACCGTAATTTTGATAATTTTTGATATTTTATTTACTATGTTATGTTTTAATTGTGTTTTAGCTTTGTAGTTTTAGGCTGTTAATGTAGTTGTAAAATCCTAGTCATTATATATACATATATATCTATTCTAGAAATTTGATGTAAATTATTTTCAATACAGGGCCCCTATGGATACCAGCCTTAGAGCTGAATGGGCTACCCTGTGTGTAAATAAAGTTTGCTCTCTCTCTGTGGAAACGGTTTCGACGTGATGCGATCATTTTTAACACATAGGGGTGTTAAATTGGCTCCCCAGCTAGCATACTTTTTGGCATAATTTGAGCAAACTGGCATAATTTCTGCTAAGTAGCAATGCTAGCATACGCATGATGCACGATCCTCGCAGTAGAGAGCGGTATTTATGCAATAGCGAAAATCAGACCTGAAAAAAACCAGGCCTGTACGGGATTCGAACCACTGAGGCTCTGCGATACTAGTGCAGCGCTCTACCAATTGAGCTAACAAGCCAACTGGGAGCAGGCCGTTAAGTTGATTCGTAATAATAATTCGTAATCAGGGGTTCAAATCCCGTACAGGCCTGATTTTTTTCAGGTCTGATTTTCGCTATTGCATAAATAGCGCTCTCTACTGCGAGGATCGTGCATCATACGTATCTAATACCGCGGTTCAAAATATATGAACTTCATATATACATTGTAACCAAATGCTTGCATAATTCGCATATTTTGATAATTATTGGATCATTTTTGATGCTACAATTTGATCATTGTTCATCTCTACTCCCAAGCACTTGGTGACATTATTCGATGTTTTAAGTTTAGTTCAAGTAAAAGAATTTGTAGTTCACTGTGAATCACTGAGCGGCGTCTGAAACGGTCTGAGCCCGGGTCTGGGGTGCACCGGAACCGGAAGTCACATTGTAGGTCATGTTGGTGTGCATGTTAACATGAACCAGATGTTTATTTGAATTTCATTGTGGATTTGTTGCGTTCCTTTCTTGTAGACCAACGGCTTCTAATTAAAAAATGTATTTTTTGGACTTATTTGCAATTTTTTCAAAGAGCATAATTTTAAAAAAGGGGCATAATTTGCGAAAAAGAGCATAATTTTAGCATAATTTCGCCAAAAAAAGCAATGCTACTAGCATAATTTATAAAGGCCTACTCCCTAGCCTCATAGAGACGCTTTTTGGTGCGGCTAAATATACCTGCAGTTCATAAAAAGACATCAATCATCCCCCTTAAAAAAAAGTATAACTGAAAAATTCAACATCCCTCTTATACTCAAAAAAGTAGGAAAAAATTTAAAAAAGAAAAAAAATAGATATGCACGAGACAAAATTTCCAGTGTTCAGGCTGGATCCTTTTGTCAATATTTCTTCAAATGGAACTGAATCATATTTCACCTTCCCTAATTCAGTGGAAACTCAGATACGAGGCCGTTCTTATAGTTTACAGCGCTTGTTTCACAAGGGCATATAGATACTTCATTTATGTCAAAGAAAGAGTCTGACTGCAATTCAAACGGCATATGCGGCAGATCACCTTGTGTCTTTGGTTGTAAGTTTTAGTTGCTAATTAATATGGGGACTCAGCCATCGTTTCTTCGTCCCACGCTCGTAACAAAACTAACGACATCTTTCTCTATTTCGTTACTGAGCTCAAAATTTATCATCTCTCTTATTGTATTTAGCTAATATCGTCAGAACGTTAACAATTTTAACGAATTTGGGAAGCTTTGATCAATGCTGTTTAAATTTTGCAAAAACATCTTTCAGTGAAGTTTTTTGACGCTTCTTTCATTATTAATTTGAATCTCAACTCGTTTTCTCTCCTATTCAAATCAACAAAGAAAACAATATCTAGTGATACATAATTATTCAGGAATTCAAATTCACTCTGCGCCCAAAGATTATGAATCATTTTCAAAGCTTTAGAGAGAAATTTCAGCTACACAACTGTTTTTTGGCATCTGAAATGATTTTTTTGGGAAAAAAAATTAAAATTGTATGCTTCCTCTGTTCATAATTCTTGTAAATATTCTATTTCGCAAATTCATAGTACAATGTGTTTAGTTTAAACCACTGTTTTATGAGAGAAAAGTTAATTACTATATTTAGGTCGAACACGATCATTATTTTCAACCCGGAAACTATCAGATGTCTTTGGGATTTCCGACAACTGACGAACATGCCGGCAAATTAAAGAAGCATGCTGCAGAATATTTGTAAATGTTAGGGTAAGGCACTATCATTTGATACACGCCTTTCCTTTTATTGTGGAAAAAGGCCAGCATTTCATTCTTTTTCTCTTTGAAGCTTATGAGTTTTCCCTCCTTCCTTCCTTCCGTTCTTCGTGTTTTAGTTATTTAGTGTTAACAACCGATTTATTTTATAGGTGACATTTAAGTTTTTTAAACAATATTATTACATAACATTTGTATGTTCTATATCTAATTTATCTCAGCTGAATAAAATATAGTTCACTGAGAAAAGATGATCTCACTTTGTTTCCTATCATCATCTAATCGAGATGAATCAATTTCTATTTTTCATAAATTGACAGCATAATATAACCTCCTCTAATTGGTCTGGTCATGGGAAATAACTCCCGAAAAACACCGGAGACTAAGCATGTAAATTTTCAAAGAAAAAAACGCTCTCAACTTCCATTTGATAATCGATATTGCTTCTTCACACAAGGACTCGAAAAATACAATTATCAATCACTTTTTCACAGTTGGAAATTAACCCTGTAATGGTACTTCTTAGTTTAGTTTTAAATGTTATCAATATTTTGTTGATGGTGAGTCATAACAGGCGGCAAAGAAATACTTGAATTTAAAGATTTTTTTTTTCCGCTGGAGTGATTTCCACTGCTGGAACTTCTTTGCCTGAGTACATACGCACGCCTGGCTTGCTGCAAAGATCGACAAACCACGCTTGAAAACCCCCACCGCGCCAAAGTCATTCGCAACGCCACTCTGTAGCGCGGCAGACGGAGCGTGCACAAAAACGGGTTGATGGCGCAGTTGGCTTCGAAAAGTATAAAAAGCAGCTTCAGGATCCACCAGTGTTTCTGGCAAATTGGGCAGTTATCATAGATCTGCATCATTATAAACCAGGGCATGGTACAGAATAAGAACACCACAAGCATAGTGGCGAGTGTGAGAGTTACCTTCCGTTCACGAGTCGACGCTTGAACTACAGAAGCGTCGTCCGAACTCACACTTAGCCGTTTTAATTTGCTTGTTTGTAGTCGTAGCAGGTAGACAATCCTGCAGAAAATACCAGTGGTAATGAACACAACCAAGTCGATATGAGCGCAAAATAAAATGTTCCTGAGTTCTTTTCCCCAGCGGCGTATTGCAAATATAAGAAGCGCACAGTAGATCCAAACTAGCGTCACGCTGATGGTAATTCTTTTCTTTGTGATGCTGTAAGGGTACTGGATGGGCCGAGATACTGCTTTGTGTCGGTCAAAAGTTATCAGCATCACCAGAACCGTCGAGGACAGGAGGAGAAACGCAGCAGCACTCTGCAAGTCTTTTCGAACTAAGCTGTGCTTCTTTCTATTGGCAACAGCCAGACTGTAGTATGCATCCGTAGGCTCCAGGCCGCAGCCGACGGCGAAATCCACCAGAGCCAGGCTTGCGACAAGAAGGCAAGTCGGAGAAGAACGAAGACATTTCTTTGGATCCATTAGTACCAAAAATATCACAAGGCCATTTGAGAAAGATGTAATTACTGCCATGGTAATGGCGAGAACACCTCTTGTTAAATAAACATTGTAGAGAAACGCAGCTTTCGCACCGTGTTTCAAATTCAGAGTCGCTTCTGCAGCATTCACCGAGGTTGAGTTCGTAATGTTGAGACCCATGTTACCTCCGTAGACTGCGAAGTACTTCTGTTTGCAAATTGTTCTCCTGTCAGTTTTATAGCCACATCTCCATATCAGTTGTATCTTTGTGTTTCCTGCTAAGCTTTTCCTTAAAGGGGTCGGTTATAGCAACATTGTCTATCTCCAGGCTTGTTCAGTTTGCCTTTTTATCAGCCTTTTATTTATCTATATTTAGATGAAATATTAAAATATCGGAAGGGAGGCGGAAACCGCGTTTTTCATGAAACAGGTGCAGCAAATGTTTGCTATGGACAGCCTATTCGATAAATTGTGCAAACCTGACATAACGAAATATAGACACTGGGAACCCAGCAAATTGAGTCGAGTGGTGGTTTGGTAAATTTAAAAGCAAATCCAATTGCTATCGAGTGAATTATTGAGAGCTTGATATCCAAATTGCAGTTGTTGGTGAGACGTATTCAGAATGTCCTCAAGGGTTGAATTCACTTTTCTTTTTCATACAGATCATGCTCACATAAGATTAATCGAGAAGTTGTAATAAAAGAGTAATCTTTTTCAGTTCTAATTCAACTAATATTTACTGCCTTGTTGATCAGCAACTGTATACGATACATTGAAAAAAAGCCTGTCTTTTACAATATTATTAAACCTAGAAGACATCGAAAGTGGCGCATATGGATATGTAGCTTGCAAGATTTATTTTGAAACAACTTTCCAACTCCAAGGGGATCGAAACAGCCACAGTGCGTTTTTCAGTTCTGATGCACTTATAGTAAATTCTGATTTAAAAGATGACAAATTTGGGGTACAAACTCTCCCTAGTATGAGTAGGATTTAATTTACAATAATTCATTTTAGAAACACTTATTTTTCGGAAATGCATGAAGAACAGATTATGCAAAAACTTCAAAAAAGCATTTAAATCGAAATAGGCCTCTCAGGTTCCTACGCGTTTCGTAATCTATTTTTTTGTTTTGTTTTTGTTTTGGTGCATATGAATTATGTTTTGATGGTAGTGTAGAATTCCTTCCGGAATCATAGTGTTAATGATGATAAGAAGCACTTAATGATAAGGATTCACGTTCCATGCCAGTAAGAGGACTTCTACGTGCTCCAGAATCGTTTTAAATAACACATTTACATTATGTTTACAGCCTTTTTTACACACCCCAAGGGCTAGTTTCTATCATTGTCTTGGAAACGCACAAAACTGTCTCGTTTTTGTATAAAATATTTTAATCTTATCATACTTTCTCCTGTTAAATTACCAAAACACGTAGAAATCAGTATTTTACGACACGCATGATAAACGAGAAAAGATGGGGAGGGGGGCGTGTGGAAGCAGTTCGCTTTTTTTTCCTCCTTCAATTCCAGAGCAAACTTCTGAAGATGTCACTGTTCAAAAATGAATAAAGGAAAAAAAAAAGGTCTTAACTCCGTTAAAACAGAGTGCCGCAAAAGAAACGAAATGTCTGAACTTACTAACATCGTTATTTTTTCTCCATGCCATACCGCACGCAATATCCAATGCATATGCAGTAAATGTGATAACTTGATTGTATCTGACGAGGTGGCTTTGTCGATTTATTGTCTAGTCTTAATTAATTACTTCACCCATTAATATCAATATTTACAACGTAATTCAGTAGGACTTTTTTTTTTTTTTCATGTGTGAGCAGATGGTTTGCTGTCAAGCTTTTTATTTATTTATTTTTTCTGTTTTTGAACTGAGAGGCTTTTTTTTTGTTGTTGTTGTTGTTCTTGGTATTCTTTGTTAGCTAAAAACCCGAGCGTTACTTAACGACTGACTATGTATAGTTTTTTTTGGTAAAGGAAAAAAAATTAAAGAAAGGAAACAAAATAAATAGCCTGTGAGTAGGAAGCGAGTCGGAACAGCTGATGACAGAAAAACTATGAAAGTGGTTTGCTTGTACCCAAGCTCCCATAACTGCCAAGGATTAAGCAACATATAAAAACGCTTTGGTGTCTACGGAGTGTGGTGTTTCGAGTGAATTACTTATTATCGAATTGCTATAACGGGCTAAAGAGAAAAAAGCTTATACAAAGATAAGTGAATTATGATCACTCCGATGAAGTCTGCATTAATTTTATTGTGTTAAGAGCTGAGCTATTGCTCTGTTATTTCAGTAAGAATAGCACTGGATTGTAGAAAAAGTATTGGCTGTTAAAATCATGAAGATAACTCAAATTTTCTGAAAAGTCACCAAAAAATTTCATTGGTATGTTCTTCACGCCCACGCTTTCAATGTTCATTATGGTTTTTTCGTGTGTTTTCACTTATTTCCATCCATATTTTTAGCATTTCTTCCTTAGGCGTCATCCAAAATTCTTCAAAAACTTTCCACCCGTTTTTGGCTGTTTCTAAGACATAGTCATTTCCAGGATCAACGTGCTTGCTCACATAAGCGCCAAATACTAATGACTGACAAAACCTTGACGCTACTAACACGGGCAAGACCTCCAACTCCACGCTAGATAAGGGATTTATTGAGTGGTATCCCGCAAAGAAATGTCCCACCATTCTAGTTCGCCCGCAGGCCAAAGCCCTTTCAACATTCATGAGGTACATAAGAGGAATAGCGAGATCAAATACTTTACAACTGTAGTTTGAGTGTCCAAAGTCTATGAAACCAATATCTTGCACAGAGTATTGTGAACATTGCTTATTATGGGGAGCAAATACAAGATTGGTGTAATTTGGATCCCCGTGGATGATTTGCATGGGTAAGAGATGTAACTTTGGTTTCACATTTTTCCTAAAAGCTTCACAAACTTCTCGCACCATTTGTACACGATGAGGATCAGTCACAGCTTCAAGGCAAGGCTCAATTGTCTCGTCAACTCTCAACAGGTCCCAGCTAAAATCTGGACGCCTCGGGTTAGCACAGACAAAATCCTGTTTGTTTCAATAAAGAATGATGTAAATCAAATTAAAACAGCGACGGCAAGTGAAACTTACATCAGCGAATGTAACTACGAGCAATGATACCAATAATGATAAATAGACCGATATTCAATTGAGAATCGAACTTGATCCTGGATTGCTCTGGTTTTTACTTTACTTCGCTTAGTGATTGGTCCAGAAAACTCACACGCCAGTCTCTTAACCAATCAAATGCACAACTAAAACCAATCCCAACTTAATCTCCCGTTTTCTCGTCAATCCATGCTGGTCAATCAATGTTAGTCAATCTTATGGTTCAAAAGGTTAATAGAACCTAATTTTGGTTTGTTTGTTTGTTTGCCATTGATTGATTGATTGATTTGAAATGTAGATTAGCCGTCTATTTTCGCCTACCTTTAAATCTTGATCCAGGCTGCCCACGGCCTTTCCAGCAGTGAACAGCAGGTGAGTGTTTAGCGGTATTTTATTCAATACCTCACCTGGTACAAAATTCAGAAGGAGAACAGCACACACCAGGAATTCGTCATCAGAATATACATCGCCGTTATAAATATGAATTCCATCAACGAGATTTCTATTTTTTTTAACAATTAGAGGACTAGTACCAGTCTCCAAAGAGATACCATTACTATCTCGGTCTGTTGTCATGGAAACATGATTAAGCTCTGAGTTAACTAAGCTAGGTGGGTAGATTCTGGGGATTTTGCACTTTACAAAGGGCGTCTTAAGAATGGAGTTGACTGGAGTGGAGGATTTGTACCCACGTTCTTGGAGAAACAACATCATGTTACACTGAAGCTCTATGAAGTGTTCTTGGCTTGTTTCTACGTCATTTAAAATTTTGAGAACGTATTCCTGGCATCCTGGTGGCCCATTCAAGGATCCCCGTATATAGAAATTTCTGTCCACGTAAGAATCGAGCTCTTTGACAAAAGACAAATCTGTGATGTGCAGGTTGAAGAGTTGAGCTGCTAAGACTGCTGCTTGATGTTTCTCGACTGGCGGTTTTGTTCGTTCAAGCGAAGGACGATTATTATTCATATTCCTATTAGATGACAAGAAAAAATGACCTGCAAGAAGACAAAATTGAGACACAAAGAGGTTAAACTGTAAAACTGAGCTACTGTTTCCAAAAACAGGTTAACATGCATACATACATACATACATACATACATACATACATACATACATACATACCTAAATACACTTCATACATAAAACACCTTCCGCGCGGTTTTTGTATTCAAAGTCTTTTCACTAAGCTCTTTAACAAACCTTTATCACAAAGGTTCTTTTAAATTTAATTTTACTATAATTGTCCTTGACACAATGGTTTTGACGGTCGATTCTTTGAAATGTATGTGGTTAAATCCTATTTTTGTCGTAGTAATTTTTGTGTTCGATTCTTTTCTGACTTTCGTGTTTCACAGGAAGGCAGGTTGCGCTATCAATATTTAAATGTTCTTAGTCTTTACTTTTTCACGCTTTTTTTGTGGTGTAGAGTAACATTCTGTGTCGGCAAGAGTAGACCTCGGTCTATTAAAATTCAGTTACCTTTGAAATGCTTCATCATTGCTTTTAGAATTAATTAAATCACTCTCGCGGACCGGTTTTCAGTTGATATGAGACATGCCTTTTTACAGATTGAAAGAACTTTCTAATTTTAAAGAAATGCACACGTTTTTGTCATCGACCTTCGTCTGAAAGTTATGAGGGCGAACTATGATTATGTCATATGAGCGAGTCGCCTTGAGGGACTATATTGGCAATACAAACTTGATGTCACCCAAAGTAATTTGCTAAATCAACAATTCCACATGCATATTTTTCGCGTGATATCTTCAAATTCGAAAATCCAAAATAAAGGGCCACGAAAACTTTTATCCTCATCAGGCATAATGGGGTGTAAATTCGTATCTGTTTTCAAATTCTCAGCTCAATAGCGTGCTTGGTTTGGAAACCAGCGAAGTATGAAGTTCAGAGTTATGCTGGTTGCATGACATATAGGTCCGATCGCGGCGTTTGTCAAGAAATATAGACTTCTCTAGCTGTTTTTTAGCCTTTTCAGGAAATTAAGTGTTAGAGAAATTATTTTAGTACATGTTTGCTGGTTTAGCTTAGATAATTATTGAGCTAGATAGCCAAAGTAAGTTCCAGATGTTTTAAACTATTTTCTAACCGCCATGTTGATGGACCAAAGATAACTACGCTCTTTAAATTTGCGCAAAACAGTTTGACGAATATCTTAAGATTGGGAAAATAAAGAGATCTAAGACCTGAAGAAGTGCTTCCTTAGCCTATCTCCTATAACAATGCAGTATCTTAACCTTATCCACTAAATATCTTTCTCTCGATGCGTGTCAGTGAAAACTATCACATTCAAAATTGATGGCACCCAAAGCGATTTGCTTAAAGCAACCATTTCAAGGTGTTCTACTTTATCTGAATAAAGTTTTGACGAACACTCACCTTTTTGGGGGCTGCCACTTGAGTAAAGTATAGCTTTGCGGCTGACAGCACTGCTTAGAAGCCGCGATTTCCTTCACTGGTAGTTCAATTATTTTACTATACAGATCGTCCGCTCCACCAGGTCCCCGTCGATTCTTAATCGCGACAGAGTTGAATAAACATGACATGAACCCAGTAGAGCTACAATGGGGTAACTCCCGGGGGGGTAGTGACACTTAGTGACACTCTTTATCGAATAATCTTGTCTGCAATTAGCAGTTATTGTATAGTTTTAAAGTTTTATAGCCGAATGTTTTAGAGAAACGTTCCGAAAGATTTCGAGATTAGTTTATGTTTATAGCCGTTCTGAAGGATCTCGATATCAGTTTAGTATATTTTTGGTGTGTTGTCCGGCCGACAAGTGTTTACGAAATGTTTTGAACATCGGATGGCTTGAGGTCATTTAATACGAAGAATTATGGGAAGGGACACAACAAAGCCGTATAGACTAAAAGCACTTATAGAAGAACATGGAAGTGGTTGGTCATTTGTTCGGAAAGGCTGAGAATAGTATTATCCGCACTATCCACGAATAAAACTACCAAGAATCCAGGAGATTAGGCCGTCCAAAACAGTCCTAAAGGAGTGAAGTGCAAGACGTGCTCGTTGAGAAGAAAATCACTCTATGCTACTCAGCGATAGCAAAGATAACCTAATTTATTCTAATGTACGTATAATTGATTTGAATATGACTTTGGCATAGTTTTCTCGGATGGGGGGGGGGGAGGGAGGGGGATCGTATTTTTGCTTTTTTGCCATAGGAACTTGGAGGGAATAACACAAGAATGAGGTGTTTATCACGACCCCTTGTAAATCACCCTCATCCAATCTTTAATTTTGAGCGAATACTACGGAAATTCCTAATTGCATTTTATGATCTAATATACGTTCGTCATCGAAAGAAATATTTTATTTAGTATAAAATGATAAAAATAATAATAGTGGTGATGATGATGACGATGATGATGATTATCAGCCAAGGAATATTAAGAGTTACAGAGAAACTCGAGCTACACCAAGCAAAAATGAATAATCTTTATACCAATAAAGTCTTTTCCACTTTATTAACCAAACGCACTCTTCGATTAAGTGTCAGAAATCTAAAACCAAAGGAATCACAACGGCCGGTCAAAAGAAAGGAAAATATCTTAAAGAGCCAATAAGAACTCAAAGTAAAACCAAGCAAACAGCCCAAAGCGCGGGAAAACGCGGGCTACCATTTTAATTTGCATCTGATTGGTTGAGAGAGTCACGCGAATTTTCTGGACCAACCACAGAGCAAAGTAAAGAAAAACCAAAGCAGAATGCCTAAAGCGCGGGAAAACGCGGGCTACCAAGTTATGATCAGTTTTAATTTGCATCCGATTGGTTGAGAGAGTGGCGCCAGCTTTCTGCACCAACCCCAGAGCAAAGTAAAGAAAAACCAAAGCAAACTGCCCAAAGCGCGAGAAAACGCGGGCTACCAAGTCATGATCAGTTTTAATTTGCATCTGATTGGTTGAGAGAGTCGCGCAAATTTTCTGGACCAATCACAGAGCAAAGTAAAGAAAAACCAAAGCAAATTGCCTAAAGCGCGGGAAAATGCGGGCTACCAAGTCATAATTAGTTTTAATTTGCATCTGATTGGTTGAAAGAGTCGCGCGAATTTTCTGGACCAACCCCAAAGCAAAGTAAAGAAAAACCAAAGCAAACTGCCCAAAGCGCGGGAAAACGCGGGCGACCAAGTCATGATTGGTTCAGGTTTTGCATCTGATTGGTTGAGAAGGCAGCGCGAGCTTTCTGGACCAATCACAGAGGGAAGTGAAGCAACACCTATTAAAACCATTGTAATCCAAGATTACTTTCGACACTCATTTGAAAACGGCTCTAAAAATTAAAATCAAATAACAGATGAAACAATTTGACTGTTAAAATTATGGTGATAATCATGACCTTTTGTGAAACTCGTGTTGATATTCTTTATGTCATTTTCTCCACACCGATACTCTC
>NC_142527.1:27706960-27831960 GCF_964205215.1 Stylophora pistillata | reverse complement strand
CAAGAAATTTCTTAGCCTTTTACTTACCTTCAAATCTCGATCCAGGCTGCCCACTGCCATTCCAGCATTAAACAGCAGTTGAGTGTTCAGCGGCATTTCATTCAGTAATTTGCCGGGTACAAAGTTCAAAAGGAGAACAGCACAGATAAAGAATTCCTCTTCGGAGTATTCTTCTCCATTATGAATCTCTATTCCATCCACGAGGTGTCTAAGATTTGTTACAGACAAAAGGCTTGTACCATTTTCCAAAGAAATGCCATCAGTATCTTTGATCGTTGTTATAGGAAAATGATCAGGCTCCGAGGGAACAGAGCCAGGTAGATGTATTTTGGGGATTTTGCACTTTACAAAATGCGTCTTGAGACTGGAGTAGACTGGGGTGGAGCAGATGTAGCCACGTGTTTGGAGAAACAGCATGGTGTTGCACTGAAGCTCAAGGAAAGATTCATGTCTTGTTTCTACGTCGTTTATGATTTTGAGAACGTATTCTTGACAATCATGTCGACCTGGAAAGGATCCTTGCATGTAGAAGTTTCTGTCGTCGTAACCATTGAGCTCTTTGACAAATGACAAATCTGTAATTTGTAGATTGAAAAGTCGATATGCCAGAACTGCTGCTTGCTGTTTATCGACAGGCGGTCTTGCTCGTATTAGGGGAGGATGATCAGTATTCATATTCCTGGAAAATGACTACAATAGAAGAACTTGTAAGAGAACACTCGAGAAACAAAGGAAACGTAACTAAATGTAATTAGAACTAGTATAAGTAGTTATAGTGGTTACTATGGTCTGTAACCAATGAAAGAGCAGCAGGTAGACCAAGAACAATGAGCTATTACCAAATATTACCAAATATTAGCTCCTCGTCGGAGCTCCGACGAAGGGCTAACGCTCGAAATGTCAGCTTTTATAATCGTAACGGTGGCCAATTTACCATTTCAACTTTGTTGATATATTCAAATTATTTCGTTGCCCCCACCGACGCAGACCCAAACAGTTTCTTTGGAAACTATCAGCCTTGTTACCAAATATGGTCAACAAGATAGCGATTTGATTTGTAACACAATTTTCAGGTTGTCGCCCTGCCACGAAAGGGTGTTACGAGGGGAAGTCACGGGTTAAGCGGGAAAAAATAATTTATATAGCGATTTTTCCGATGTTCAAAACCGTGACACGGGCCATGTAGAACTAAATCTTAATATTTGGTACCATGTAAGAAAAATCGAAAATTTTGAATCCCTCATAGCCGTAGGACCAATTTCAAGTTTAATTCTTATTTAATCATCCGCTGCTCGAATGACTAGCCGTGATCGTCTGGTTCGATCGTCTGATCGTCTGGCAATAACCCAGATAGCCAACTCGGCGCTACGCGCCTCGTTGGCTATCTATCATCTCATATCCAACGCGCGCTCGTGGAATAATTGTTAAATATATTGACCGATGCATCGGTCTTTGCTCGATCGACACTCGACCGACACTCGACCGACATGTTTGTCGACCGAGAGTCGATCGCTGGTCTACCGATACAGACCATCCATCGCCACTCGATGAAAAGCTACATATACCGATATCGTACCGACATTTCACCGAAACTTGATCGACGTCAATCTTGCTGTTGTTATTGTTCAGCATCCTTTTCTAAACTCTAAGAACATTCGCTGAAATTGTTTAACTTGATTCTAGATTCATGGCCGTGATCCGAATGCCTTCTTTAAACCAACCGTCTAAAACTATTTGTGAAATGCCGATAGCGACAAATGAATGTCAGTGAGTATAAGCGTATGTACTTATAAAGTGGTTTTACCATCGAAATTACCATCTTCCGCATCTTATAGGACGATGCGATCTAACTAAGCTTGATGAACGCGAATTTTCTTCCTGGCCTCAGCCTTCTTAAATTATCAAATGGACATAAAAATATGGTCTTTCGATAATATGCGAGAGCAAGTCGAGCAACGAATAAATAAACTAATTCGCACAAAAAATGTACTGAACTCTTTTTATGATATGCTTATCACGTTTCTATAATTTTCATCATTAGATGAGCTTTGTCAAGGTTAGATCTCGTTCTTGCGAAAAAATGTCGAAGTACCACGAAGTAGCAAAAATTCTAGCTGTTCGTTCCATTGATGGAGTGAAAAGACAATAGCATTCTTATCCTGTCTTAAAAATCTTGCCGACGAAAAAATCAGATGCCATCTTCACAGTACATAAAACCTTCAGTGGCGTTCAGTTATTCATCTCTCAAAGAATTCAAAACTCATCTCGGTTTTTGTTTTTTTTGTTTGTTCTTTTTTCCAGAGGGTGAAAAGCTTCGTCAATATGGCTACACGAGTGACAAAGTCTGTGATTTTGGCTAAATTTAACGTAAATAAGGATAGATTTTTATAATTGATAAATAATATATTGTCATGATATTTCACACTATTTGAGCAAACTTGTATAATTTTTTATGTATATATATAATAGATATGTTTTTTAATTGAGGCCGTTTATTTTTATAAGGAATCCTCGTATCTGTGATTTTTTCTTTTATTCATTTCAATTATCAATTTATCTACAATTTGTATATTAAGATCTGTATGATTAAAATTGAGTAAATAAAGTAAATAAATAAATAGTAATGCAAAATGCCAAGACCAGGATTCGAACCTGGGTTACTGCGGCCACAACTGAGTGTCCCAACCACTAGACGATCACGGCTGGTCATCCGAGCAGCAGGTAATGATTTAATGAAAATTAAACGTAAAATAGGTCCTACGACTATGAGGGATTCAAAATTTTCAATTTCCTACATGGTACCAAAAATAGAAATCACTATCGCATGATCGGTATCACGTGTTTGAACATCGGAAAGATTACGGTATAAATGATGTTTTCCCGCCTAACTCATTTATGGCTCTCTGCGTGACATCCCCCGTTAATAAAGTTAAGGAAGGTTGACACGTTATTAGTTCTCGCATTATCATCACTTTTGTTATTAATTATTTTACGCTTTCACGGCCTACGCGAACACTTAAAAATCAATCTAAGGGTATATCGACTTCTATGAAGTATTGTGAACTACAACTAAAGAGTTATTATATACCAATGAACAAAGGAGGGGGACATTGGTTTTACAGTGTTGACCCTTTTCTTAATGCAGTGAAGAACAACTCGGATTGCGGTTTTGCGGTGATTTCAAACCGACGGTGTTCGGTGAAATAAACCATTTCCAGTGTCGCAATATCGGCCCGCCAAAGACCAGCGCATGGTAAAGATGAGTGAAACAAGACCAGGCAAATCCTATTTTTTGTATCGTAGAGTCAGTGTGTTGACAATATTTCTAACTGCGATACAGTTTTTCCTTTCTATTTTGTTTGCGGTGTTGCGGTATCCAGAACCCCCGATGTGTCTCTCACACAGGGATAGATTTAATTTCAAACCGAGGAAATATAGGTTTTCACTAATCCAGTCAATGCACATACAAGTATGCAGCATATTAGATATCCTTGTTAATGAATGCTAAATAGTTCTTGCATTTATTATCATTTTTTGTTTTTTTTTCTTACGGCAAAACGCGAACATGCAAAAGTCAATCTAAATCTAACCAAAGATCGTTCAATATTCAGGGATATCGACTTCTGTAAACCCGGCACTGTGAACTAAAGCGTGATTTATTGCCAATGAACAAAGGAATAGATTTCGTACTTTGGAAATGTTGGCCCCAGTTAACGCGCATACACGTATTCAAGAATAAGATATTCGTATTAATTACTTTTAAACCCCGAAATCACGCTTAACACTCGTGAGCGTGACACCGCGACTACATTTAAAGATTGGTCCAACCTTTCAGTGGGTTATTCACAGATATGTTTGCTTTTCGGCGTTTGCTTTTCCCTTGATGAGAACCATTCTCAAGTATAGAAGCTTCCTTGGAAAAAGACCGACCGGTGCGAAAATTCGTTTGGGGCCGATGTAAATAAGCTCTCAGACTTAGTCACTTAAAGTTTCCTTTTGACAGCCGTTCTTGAAGATCCTGCAAAGCTTTTTAGAAGGATTGTTGGGTGAATCGATGCTGATAAACAGCCAAAGGCTTATGAAGTAATGGATCCATTTTGTACATGTCGTGTATTTCATCTTCCACCGTTCTTCACAATGAAAAACTCAGACAATTGTGTTGGTACGTTAGTATTGAAAGTTTCGACACGACGCAAATGAACGGCTTCATATATTGTGTCATTAGCTTGACCAAATTGCGAAACGACTTACCATCAAGATAGTAGCTTATGGCGATCCAAAGCAAGATCAATCCTTCTTTGGGTGGTCCTTTTAGTGATGCCACCGGCAAGAACGTTACTTCTTAGTTATTAAAAACTGTAACTGAACAGCGACAACGCTTAAGTAAAACGACGGGCAGTTCAAAATGTCAGGTGATATCTGGCAGAGGGGAAATGCCCCCCCTGCTAATAGGGACAAATTATTATCCAAAACAAATAGATATCCTAAAAACTTTAAAATAAAACATACACACTAAATTGGTTACATGAACTCAGTCTTGTAGTTCCCCCCAACCGAGACGGCACCACAGTTTTTTAAGAAACTAACCCCTCTTATGAAATATAAGTGGATTACTTACAAATGTCGTTTAAAAGATAAAATTATGCTACATACGGTACCTCGAACTCCATCTAAAATCAAGATAATAAAAAAAAGTTAAAAATAAAATTGATATTGATTATGGATTGCATGGGTGGTAACCACTTTGGCTTTCCAGGATGTTATTTTTGAGAATCAAGTATGCGTATCCGGGTCTTGAACTGACAGCCGATCATTCTTTGCGTGAAATATTTCATCAGAGTATTGGGCCTAAATATCTGATTAAATGTTTTCCGCTCGCAACCGTTTTAAAGTTAGTTAACTGCCAAGATCTGATTGCTAATTCTCCCCTCTAGCTGCCATAAATTTCCCTGTAAATTAGTTACGCGAACTCGCTGTTAGATCAAGATAGCAACCTGTACCTGATAAGTTTGAACATTCTCATTACCTATTTGCTGGATAATGTTTAGTTATAGGAGAAGTTTCTCGTTCATCACTTCTAGGAGTTAGAGGGTTAACTAGAAGTCTGTACTCGCATGACATACAGGTTATACATAAAACGTGACACACGTTACTGATAAAAGAAGTCCATGTCCTATTAACAGATATACCCATAGGAGCTTTAAATCGTCTAATTACACTACACCTTTACCCTCAACCGTAATACGTGTTATTTCATTATAGTTCGCACATTTGTTTCGAACGATGCTCATTTACAAGGGAATATCAACAGTTGATATCCTCTTGTCATTTGTTTATTGATTTATTTAAATTTTTTACAGGTTACCCTGAGCATGGCATTAGTCGTACCAGCTAGTTGCCAAGGTTCCTCATTACTGGAGTTAGCGACCTCTTTACCCTTCTCTTTACATTTTTCGCAAAGTTGGTGCCTAGATAGGCTTAACACTATCTCATGTGAAAGTTCGTTCTGTAATGTGTTCCACAACACTGGCCGTATACGTAACAATGCCCGATTCCCCAGGAAAAGCCTTGTTCCACGTTAGAGCTAGTGCGTAGAAATCTAGGAATTTTTTTTTTACAGACTTCACAATAGTGGAGCGGCAAATTTCGTAACTACAGTAATTTCAAAGACAAGCAAAAACCAGCGATAAAAACTGACGTTTCGGTGTCATCATGACGCCATTGTCAAGGAGAAGTAAAACTTACGAAGTTTGCGGGAAGGTGTAACACTAAATTAGCATAAATATGTTAGGAGTTAATTATACAAATACTTTTACGCGAATTGAATCGCTTTGCACGTTCAGAGTGGGTTTTAGGTCTCTGATGAAAAGCATTTCGTTCACCAAACAATCGAACTTGTTACTACACTTTTTCAGAATGCTAAAACGTTTCAGTAGGTCTTTCGGGACTTCGCTGTGCCGTTCGTGGTAGTGTTTATATATTGAAGATGCCTTTCGTTTATGTCCATCCACGCGTGTGTGTAAGTGTCCGCGTGTATAGCCCACATAACCCGCATCACACAGGTCACATTGAAAACGATAAACGACGCGTAGTTGGTTGACGATCTGTGGCTTGATTTCTCGTACTTTAAGATCTTGGCCAACTTTGCGGCTAGCAAATACTGGCTGGACAGTTGTCTGCACCTTCATGCTAAGATTCTTGAGCTCTTTCTTAACATAATTTGCTGATTCCTAATCTTGAAAGGTATGACCACACGAACAATGGACATTGGTTCTTTGAGCGTCTGTACAGTAATTTCAGTCAAGCAAAAAGGGTGTAACAACTGCAGTTACCATACAAAAGACAACTCCTCGACCTTCAAAGTAGCAGCTCAGAATTACCTATTCTGGACTAAAAGCTGAGCGATCATGACTGAGTTACTCCATAGACCGAGAGATTAGAAAACCTGGTCAGGTTGATCATTGCTCCTTCACATTTCTTCGTATCGGTCTAATTGATTACCATATTTTTTAAGGAAAATCTGAGCGAACCACGTTTTCTCGAAGGCTGTGCATCATTTACCACTTTACTGCACCGCGTGGGTCGCTGTTTTTTTTTTCTTTTTTTCTTTTTTTTTTTTTTTAACAAATTTTGGCGTTTAGTCAAATCTATTATGGAACACAGGCGAAGCAACACGGAATCTTTTAGCCAAAGAGATCGGCAACGTAAAATGGAATCTATTTGTAAACTAGCTGATAACAAAATAATTACATACATATCGTTTAAATGAAAACCGTTAGTTTGGGAATGTTAATGAAGCTTTCTGGCGAGGTTGCCTAAAATTACTACGGTCTTAAATCCTATTAGTGTCTCTGTGATTTCGACGGTCGATTAACATATTGTTTCCAGACTTTTGTAGAGTCTATTATTAACAGGAAGACAAATCTTACCATCAATATTTGAATGATGTTCTTGCTATAAGAGCAATTTTTTTAAGTAATTTTTTATGCTCAATTTGTGACGTAGAATAACGCACCAGGGCTCTTAAGAGAGACAAACGACCAAGTCAAGGCTTTCAAGAGGCACAGTGTGCACTTGATTTTAACGCGGCTGAAGTTAAGGCCCGTCCCTGGCCTAATTTTCAATATTCCGGTAAATAGGAAAACCGAGACACAAAGTTAAAACAAAGTTTAAAAGACTCACAGAGGTCCTCTTGGAATGTTTTGCATTGGATGGGGCCATTAACAGTGACATACCTGTAAATTAAAATATTGCGTGCGTTAGACCACATCTTACAACCCAATGCAACAACTTTGCAACACGTTGGGTTAAAATGTTTCCGGTCTGTAGCTGTTTTGCACGTGACGTAATTGCCGCCATGTTTTTGGACGTAAACAATAGATATCTCATCAGCTTCTTTTGTTCGTCCACCAGCATTTGTTCCTTTCAACATTGTTACCTGTCTCTAGAAATTGGTTGCAAACCACCTATATCATAATATTATTGTTGTGTTGGAATTTCGATACTTTGTATAGCAATGCTCCTATGAAATTATGAAATTATGAATTCAAGAATTACAAGACTTCAAGACACAAATACAATTCGCTGTCAAGCAAACTTCGAAATTCGGAGTCAAGGCTGGTGAGACTTCGAGAACGGATGAAAAGCATGCGAGACTCGTGATTTTTCAAGTTATTATTCGCCACCACAATGCGATAATGGGAAATGAATTTTGATGTCAAGCTCCTGTGCCTCTGAAATATAGAGATAGAGAGCTTAAATGCTTGAATTAAGTTCTTGAAAGAAAAGCCCGACTACTCCCGCAACAAGCAAGGCAAGGCAAGGCAAGGCAAGCGGCCTAACTAGAGAGCCATGACACGAAATAAAATCAACTAAAGAGGAAAAGAGAGTCATATTTTTGGTTGTATATCATGAACTAAAAATTATATAATTTTTCTCGTGCAAATCAGCAGATTTGACCATTCATTCAGGGGTTCGTTTAATTTTGTAAGCCTTTGAAAAATTTACTCGTGCCTATTTATCCCAAATTTTAGTCGAAATCATGTGATTGTACCTGACTGTGAAGACTTCCTCAGGCTTTTCTCAGACGTCCAAGTTTACAATAACACGAGATGAACTCAGAAATCCTCTCAGAAACTTCAGCGAACTTCGATAAACAGGTACGTCCAAAAGCCTTCTCTCCTGCGCCAACTTCGCGCTCAACTAAACTAACTCATCCAAAAAAGAAAATAAATAAAAATAATAATAATAAAAAAAAACTAACCCAAAACAATAAGATTCTAGAATACACGATATTTGTGATAGGCGGTTTGCACGTTACGTCATTCCGCCACGGTTGAGAATTGTTGAATACCAACAATTCTCAACCGTGAATACCAAGATTGAATACAAGATTGATACCGTCAAGATTGAATACTGATTGATACCAAGATTGAATACCAAGACTGATACCGTCAAGTTGAATACCAAGACACGGTTTTCGTGTCTTGGTATTCTTTGTTAGCTAAAAACCCCAGCATTACTTTACAACTTGACTGTGCATAATTGTTTTTAGACAAAGGTAAAAAAATTAAAGAAAGGAATCAAAATAAATAGCCTGTGAGTAGGAAGCTAGTCAGAACAGCTGATGACAGAAAAACAATGAAAGTGGTTTGCTTGTACCCAAGCCCCCATAACTGCCAAGGATTAAACAACATAAAAACGCTTTGGTGTCTACGGAGTGTGGCCTTTCGAGTGAATTACTTATTATCGAATTGCTATCACGGGCTAAAGAGAAAAAAGGTTATACAAAGATGAGTGAATTATGATCACTCCGATGAAGTCTGCATTAATTTTATTGTGTTAAGAGCTGAGCTATTGCTCTGTTATTTCAGTCAGAATAGCACTGGATTGTAAAAAAAGTATTGGCTGATAAAATCATGAAGATAACTGAAATTTTCTGAAAACTCACCGAAAAATTTCAATGGTATGTTCTTCATGCCCACGCTTTCAATGTCCATTCTGGTTTTTCGTGTGTTTTCACTTATTTCCATCCATATTTTTAGCATTTCTTCCTTAGGCGTCATCCAAAATTCTTCAAAAACTTTCCACCCGTTTTTGGCTGTTTCTAAGACATAGTCATTTCCAGGATCAACGTGCTTGCTCACATAAGCGCCAAATACTAATGACTGGCAAAACCTTGATCACAAAGATTCTTTTGAATTTAATTTTACTATAATCGTCCTTGTCACAATGGTTTTGACGGTCGATTCTTTGTTTTGTCGCGGTAATTTTTATGGTCGATTTTTTCTGACTTTCGTGTTTCACAGGAAGGCAGGTTGTGCTATCAATATTTGAATGTTCTTAGTCTTTACTTTTTCACGCTTTTTTTGTGGTGTAGAGTAACATTCTGTGTCGGTATGAGTAGACCTCGGTCTATTAAAATTCAATTACTTTTGAAATGCTTCATCATTAATTAATTAAATCAATCTCGCGGACCAGTTTTTCAGTTGATATGAAACATGCCTTTTTACAGATTGAAAGAACTTTCTCATTTTAAAGAAATGCACACGTTTATGACATCGACTTTCTTCTGAAAGTTATGTGGGCGAACTATGATTATGTCATATGAGCGAGTCGCCTTGAGGGACTATATTGGCAATACAAACTTGATGCGCAGTAGAGAGCGCTATTTATGCAATAGCGAAAATAAGACCTGAAAAAAATCAGGCCTGTACTGCGAGGATCGTGCATCATACGTACTGCGAGGATCGTGCATCATACGTATCTAATACCGCAGTTCAAAATATATGAACTTCATATATTCATTGTGTCTGATTTATCATCACGGGTTTATTACGAATCAACTTAACGGCCTGCTCCCAGTTGGCTTGTTAGCTCAATTGGTAGAGCGTTGCACTAGTATCGCAGAGGTCAGTGGTTCGAATCCCGTACAGGCCTGATTTTTTTCAGGTCTGATTTTCGCTATTGCATAAATAGCGCTCTCTACTGCGAGGATCGTGCATCATACGTATCTACTACCGCAGTTCAAAATATATGAACTTCATATATTCATTGTATTATTATTATTATTATTATTATTATTATTATTAGAAGTCGCGATTTCCTTCACTGGTAGTTAAATTATTTTACTATACAGATCGTCCGCTTCAACAGGTCCCCGTCGATTCTTAATCGCGACATAGAGTTGAATAAACATAACATAAACCCAGTAGAGCGACAACGGGGTTAACTGTCTCCTTTTGTTAAGGCAGTTGATGGGAACGTTTCTGTGTAAACTTCAGTCAGTTGACTGTTCAAGCATGAATAACTAACTACGCATCGGCTTCTTGTGATAGCAGCACCGTGTATGTTGTATAGACGTAATTAAAGCAAGCAACCTTGGATAATAAACCTTCTTGTGGATGAAGATGTTCCATGCGATCCGTTTAATTTTAAGAAAAAAAGGAAAATAAAAGGAGAGATCAAAACTCCCCTCGGTATAGCTGAAAATGATGGAGATCGACATAAAAACTGACCAAGAAATCGCAGACATTCATTAGCAAGAGTTGAAATCATTTTGATTACATAAACTATGCTGAGGGGATTCAAGAACTTGTAACGAAAAAACGCCAACAAAGACAACTACGTTATGACATCTGCGACTTAGTGACACTCTTGTCGAATAATCTTGTCTGCAATTAGCAGTTACTGTATAGTTTTAAAGTTTTGTAGCCGAATGTTTTAGAGAAACGTTCCGAAAGATTTCGAGATTAGTTTATGTTTATAGCCGTTCCGAAGGATCTCGATATCAGTTTAGTATATTTTTGGTGTTTCGTCCGACCGACAAGTGTTTACGAAATGTTTTGAACATCGGATGGCTTGAGGTCATTTAATACGAAGAATTATGGGAAGGGACACAACAAAGCCTATAGACTAAAAGCACTTATAGAAGAACATGGAAATGGTTAGTCATTTGTTCGGAAAGGCTGAGAATAGTATTATCCGCGTTACCCACGAATGAAACTACCAAGAATCCAGGAGATTAGGCGGCGTCCAAAACAGTCCTGGAGGAGTGAAGTCCAAGACAAGCTCGTTAAGAAGAAAATCACTCTATGCTACCCAGCAGTAGCAAAGTTGGTCTAATTTATTTCCACTGTACGTATAATTGTTTTGAATATGACTATGGCATAGTTTTCTTGTATGGTGGGGGGGGGGGGGGGAGGGGGGTCGTATTTTGGCTTTTTTTTTGCCATAGGAACTTGGAGGGAATAACACAAGAATGAGGTGTTTATCAAGCAACCGTGGACGATACTCCTACTCTTGTACGTTGGATCAGTGATGATCTGATCGGCCCAAAATAGCGAATATGAAATATAAATATAGAGTGGTAGAAACTGCGTTACTTGTCCCTACATCTCTGACGGTCTTACTAACTATACCTTGTTTTCTACCGGCGAAACACGTCCCATTAAATCTCACTTGACCTGTGACACTAAAAACCTTATCTACTTCATTCAGTGTAACCGCTGTAACTTACAATACATAGGATAAACTAAACGACGTTTAAAAGACCGTTTTAATGAACACCGCCGTACCATTGATAAACCTAACTCTAAATCTAAACCTACTACAGCGGCAGAACACTTCATTTCCTCTCCGAACCACTCTACTCACGACATGGAGCTAATCGCCATCGAAAAAGTGTTTTCCAAGAGAGACTCGATACGCAAGGCCAGGGAAGCTTTTTTAATTTCAAGAGGCAACACTATTTATCCAGATGGCCTTAGCGCTCGCGAAGAAATGTATTAGTTTCTAGTTATTTATCCAATTTACCTTACTTCATTTTTATTTTTGCTCATTATTTCTATTTTTATTGTTATCTCATTGTCAATCAAATTAGTTTTACATATTTCCGCTGTTACATCATATAGCTATCTATGAAGCATCACCCCAATTCTCTGTTAATTCCCACTGCACCTGAAGAAGGCTGGTTTGGCCAGCCGAAATATAGTGCTCCGTCTTAAAATTTACTTATCTACGTTGTATCGGTCTTGCCTCTATGTTTATCAAGACCCCTTGTAAATCACCCTTCCCAGTCTTTAATTTTGAGCGAGTACTACGGAAATTCCTAATTGCATTTTATGATCTAATATACCTTCGCCATCGAAAGAAATATTTTATTTAGTATATTATGATAAAAATAATAATAGTGGTGATTATGATGACGATGATGATGATTACCAGCCAAGGAATATTAAGAGTTAAAGAGAAACTAAACCTACACCAAGCAAAAATGAATAATCTTTATACCAATAAAATCTTCTTCCACTTTATTAACCCAACGCAATCTTCGATTAAGTGTCAGAGTAATCACAACGGCCGGTCAAAAGAAAGGAAAATATCTTAAAGAGCCAATAAGAACTCAAAGTAAAACCAAGCAAACAGCCCAAAGCGCGGGTAAACGCGGGCTACCAAGTCATGATCAGTTTTAATTTGCATCTGATTGGTTGAGAGAGTGGCGCGAATTTTCCGGACCAACCGCAGAGCAAAGTAAAGAAATACCAAAGCAAACTGCCCAAAGCGCGGGCAAAAGCGGGCTACCAAGTCATGATCAGTTTTAATTTGCATCTGATTGGTTGAGAGAGTGGCGCGAATTTTCTGGACCAACCACAGAGCAAAGTAAAGAAAAACCAAAGCAAACTTCTCAAAGCGCGGGAAAACGCGGGCTACTAATTCACGATCAGTTTTAATTTGCATCTGATCGGTTGAGAGATTGGCGCGAATTTTCTGGACCAACCACAGAGCAAAGTAAAGAAAAACCAAAGCAAACTGCCCAAAGCGCGGGAAAACGCGGGCTACCAATTCATGATCAGGTTTAATTTGCATCTCATTGGTTGAGAGATTGACGCGAGTTTTCTGGACCAATCACAGAGCAAGGTAAGAAAAACCAAAGCAAACTGCCCAAAGCGCGGGAAAACGCGGGCGACCATGTCATGATCAGTTTTAATTTGCATCTGATTGGTTGAGAGATTGGCGCGAATTTTCTAAACCAATCACAGAGCAAAGTAAAGAAAAACCAAAGCAAACTGCCTAAAGCGCGGGAAAACGTGGGCTACCAAGTCATGATCAGTTTTAATTTGCATATGATTGGTTGAGAGAGTAGCGCGAATTTTCTGGACCAACCACAGAACAAAGTAAAGAAAAACCAAAGCAAACTTCCCAAAGCGCGGGAAAACGCTGGCGACCAAGTCATGATTGGTTCAGGTTTTGCATCTGATTGGTCGAGATTCGAAGGCAGCGCGAGCTTTCTGGACCAATAACAAAGGGAAGTGAAGCAACACCTATTAAAACCATTGTAATTCAAGATTACTTTCGACACTCATTTGAAAGCGTCTCTAAAAATTAAAATCAAATAATAGATGAAACTATTTGACCATTAAAATCATGGTGATAATCATGACCTTTAGTGAAACTCGTGTTAATATTCTTTATGTCATTTTCTCCACACCGATACTCTCAAAGTCCATTTTAGTTTTGTCGTGTGTTTTCCCTTATATCCAACCATAATTGGAGCACCCCCTCCGTTGGTGTCTTCCAAAATTCTTCAAAATTTTTCCACCCGTTCTTGGCAGTTTCCAAGATATATTCATTTCCATGATCAACGTGCTTGCTGATATAAGCGCCAAATACCAATGACTGACAAAACCTTGACGCCACCAGCACAGGCAAGACCTCCAACTCCTCGCTAGACAAGGGATACATCGAATGATATCCTGCTAAGAAATGTCCCGCCATTTGAGTTCGCTCGCAGTTGAAAACCTCTTCAACGTTCAAAATGTACATCAGGGAAATGGCGATGTCAAATACTTTACAACTGTAGTTAAGGTCTCCAAAGTCTATGAAACCAATATCTTGCACAGAGTATGGTGTAGAACCATTACTGCTTGGAGGAAAGATAAGATTGGAGTAATTTGCGTCGCCGTGAATGATTTGCTTGGGCAAGAGATGTAGTTTTGGTTTCACATTTTTCCTAAAAGCTTCACAAACCTCTCGAACCATTTGTACATGATAAGGATCCGTAACAGCCTTAAGGCATTGCTCAACTATCTCGTCAGCTCTTGACAAATCCCAGCAAAAATCTGGACGCTGAAGTTTTGCACAGACGAAATCCTGTTCGTTTATTTAAAGAAAATGATGTTAATTTTGCATCAAGAGAGCAACGGCATTTAAGACTATTAAACTTTTATAAACGAATTTATAAATTTGATAAGGCAAATCCTAAACTGCGAAGGCTGATCTTAAGATAACAACGCCCGTGTTGCCACAACGGCAACACGGGCGGTCAAACTGAGTTCAAGATCGGTGGATAAACCTCACATAACTGTTCCACCTTACTGGATTCCACCAGTGTGGTGTGCCATTTACAGGTGAAAAAGTATCTGCACGCAGCTACTTGAGACTCATTTTTATGCTTGTCGTCAAGCTGCGCAATCTTTTTAAACAGCCATGGGTATTGGTCAAGAAATTTCTTAGCCTTTTACATACCTTCAAATCTCGATCCAGGCTGCCCACGGCCATTCCAGCATTAAACAGCAGTTGAGTGTTCAGCGGCATTTCATTCAGTAATTTGCCGGGTACAAAGTTCAAAAGGAGAACAGCACAGACAAAGAATTCCTCTTCGGAGTATTCTTCTCCATCATGAATCTCTATTCCATCCACGAGGTGTCTGAGATTTGTTACAGACAAAAGGCTTGTACCATTTTCCAAAGAAATGCCATCAGTATCTTTGATCGTTGTTATAGGAAAATGATCAGGCTCCGAGGGAACAGTGCCAGGTAGATGTGTTTTGGGGATTTTGCACTTTACAAAATGCGTCTTGAGACTGGAGTGGACTGGGGTGGAGCAGATGTAGCCACGTGTTTGGAGAAACAACATGATGTTGCACTGAAGCTCAAGGAAAGATTCATGTCTTGTTTCTACGTCGTTTATGATTTTGAGAACGTATTCTTGACAATCATGTCGACCTGGCAAGGATCCTTGCATGTAGAAGTTTCTGTCGTCGTAACCATTGAGCTCTTTGACAAATGACAAATCTGTAATTTGTAGATTGAAAAGTCGAGCTGCCAGAACTGCTGCTTGCTGTTTATCGACAGGCGGTCTTGCTCGTGTTAAGGGAGGATGATCAGTATTCATATTCCTGGAAAATGACTACAATAGAAGAACTTGTAAGAGAACACTCGAGAAACAAAGGAAACGTAACTGAATGTAATTAGTAAAGGCTGATAGTTTCGAAAGAAACTGTTTGGGGCTGCGTCGGTGGGAGTAACGAAATAATTTGGATATATCAACAAAGTTGAAGTGGTAAATTGGCTACCGTAACGATTATAAAAGCTGACGTTTCGAGCGTTAGCCCTTCGTCGGAGCGAATAGAGGAATTGTGGGTTGTGTGTGCTTTTTAAAGAAGCTTTTTAACTCTTTTAATTTTTGGATGATTTTTAACTTATTGATGTAAAGCGCCATGGACGAATAGTGGATTGTGCGCTATATAAATGTTTCATTATTATTATTAACTTTAATCTAATCCAATAAAAGTAAGTACCATTTTTTCTCCCGCGGAAGGTGGGAAATATAAATTTCAAACCGCGTGATCCTCCTCCTTAAAGTAGACCAGAATTTAATTTCTACTTTCACACTGATCAACCTTCGGCCCAAAAGACTAGCCAGGCTGCATGGAATTATCTATTCTGTCCCAAGAAACATTGTCCCGTTTTTCCGGAATTAGTCAAACATCTGTGTATCTGAGGCATTGTAGAAATTCCTGAGGATGTAGGTCCGTCCTACTGCGATTTGGAGTTGCGCCAGAATTTTTCCGAGGAGGCCTGCGTATATTTCGAAGGAATCAAGCATATATATGCTACCCGATTTACTTCCATATCCAAGTTGATGCGAATACTTCTGAATATACACTTATGCAATGGCGTCGCGGATCCAAAGACTAAGTAGGAAGAAAAAAGCAGAGGCCAGGAAGGAAAGTCGTGATCTTCAAGCCTACGGAGATCCCAAAAAGCCTGGTTGCATTGTTTGGGTTAGTGTGTTGTGTTTTGCGCGTCATTATGGAATCTATTCTACCAAAGCTAAACGAATATTGGGAAAAGATTTGACCTACATTTTGCATCGTCCTAGAAGACGTAGAAGATTTCCCACGTTACCTGTCTTGGTATTTTATCTAAGAGTTATGATGCAACCGGCTAATATCCGCTCAGCCGTTGAACGAGTAAGTATAATCGGATGATGTACTTTTTAGGGTATATTTAACAATTATTCCACGAGCGCGCGTTGGATATGAGATGATAGATAGCCAACGAGGCGCGTAGCGCCGAGTTGGCTATAATCATCTCATATCCAACAAGCGAGAGTAGAATAATTGTTTTATTGAAAAAACGCCCCCAAGATAATAGAAAATTCTTGTCGACTTTGTTTTGTGAGAAGGAACCGGATTTAACAATGTACAGAAATTAGATTATCGTATATTGGCTCATATACCATAATAGCTGAGCCAATAAAAACTCTTGAATTGCATTATCCAATGATCCAGTTTTTAATAAATATATTTATCATATAAGGGGCAAAATTACTGAATTGTGATTGGTCAAGACAGAGGGCATTTTTTCTTAATTTTTGTAATTGCCCCGGGCAAAATTACTTGAAAATGATTGGCTGAAAATCGCTTAGCAACGGCTGCCAAGGTAAAGAAATTTCTGTTTGTTTTGTAACGATGGCGTCCTGTTTTGCGCGAGATCAGTAAGAAAACATTTTGCCCCTTATATCATAAACAAGTAATCACATGGTTCCTCGTAAAATTAAGGATTAATATCACTTGTGTTTTTGGAAGTTGCAGAAATTGCCCTGGTCGCTGGCGACTCGGGCAATTTCAGCAACTTCCGAAAACACGCGTGATATTAATCCTTAATTTGACTCGGCCCCATGCAATTACCTATACATATCGACCGATGCCTCGGTCTTTGCTCGATCGACACTAGATCGACCGACATGTTTGTCGACCGAGAGTCGATCGCTGGTCTACCGATACAGACCATCCATCGCCACTCGATAAAAAGCTACATATACCGATATCGTACCGACATTTCACCGAACTTGATCGACATCAATCTTGCTGTTGTTATTGTTCAGCATCCTTTTCGAAACTCTAAGAACATTCACTGAAATTGTTTAACTTGATTCTAGATTCATGGCCATGATCCGAATGCCTTCTTTGAACCAACCGTCTAAAACTATTTACGAAATGATAGCGACAAATGAATGTCAGTGAGTATAAGCGTCTGTGCTTTTAAAGTGGTTTTACCATCGAAATTACCATCTTCTGCGTCATCTAGGACGATGCGATCTAACTAAGCTTGAAGAACACGAATTTTCTTCCTGGCCTCAGCCTTCTTAAATTATCAAATGGACATAAAAATATAGTCTTTCGATAATATGATTACTGAAGAAATGCGAGAGCAAGTCGAGCAACGAATAAATAAACTAATTCGCACTAAAAATGTACTGAACTGTTTTTTATGATATGCTTATCACGTTTCTATAATTTTCATCATTAGATTAGCTTTGTCAAGGTTAGATCTCGTTCTTGCGAAAAAATGTCGAAGTACCACGAAGTCGCAAAAATTCTAGCTGTTCGTTCCATTGACGGAGTGAAAAGACAATAGTATTCTTAGGAGGGGGACATTGGTTTTTCTCGTTGCCATGTTCCCACCAATAACGTAGCTCCATTTTGTGCCTTTAAAAGCACACACAACCCACAATTCCTCTATTCGCTCCGACGAAGGGCTAACGCTCGAAACGGCAGCTTTTGTAGTCGTTAGGGTGGCCAATTTACCATTTCAACTTTGTTGATATATATCCAAATTAATAGTATTCTTATCCTGTCTTACAAATCTTGCCGTCTAAAAAATCAGATGCCATCTTCACAGTGCATAAAACCTTCAGTGGCGTTCAGTTATTCATCTCTCAAAGAATTCAAAACTCATCTCGGTTTTTGTTCTTTTGTTTGTTCTTTTTTGCAGAGGATGAAAAACTTCGTCAATATGGCTACACGAGTGACAAAGTCTGTGATTTTGGCTAAATTTAACGTAAATAAGGATAGACTTTTATAATTGATAAATAATATATTGTCATGATATTTCACACTATTTGAGCAAACTTAATTGTGGCAGTTTTTTTTATAAGGAATCCTCGTATCCGTGATTTTTTTCTTTTATTTATTTCAATTGTTAATTTATCTACAATTTGTATATTAAGATCTGTATGACTAAAGTTGAGTAAATAAAGTAAATAAATAAATACTAATGCAAAATGCCGAGACCAGGATTCGAACCTGGGTTACTGCGGCCACAACTGAGTGTCCCAACCACTAGACGATCACGGCTGGTCATCCGAGCAGCAGATAATGATTTATTAAAAATTAAACGTAAAATCGGTTCTACGACTATGAGGGATTCAAAATTTATAATTTTTCCTACATAGTACGAAAAATAGAAATTACTATCGCATGATCCGTGTCACGTGTTTGAACATCGGAAAGATTACCATATGATGTTTTCCCGCCCAACTCATTTATGGCTCTCTGCGTGACATCCCCCGTTAATAAAGTTAAGGACACGTTATTAGTTCTCGCATTATCATCACTTTTGTTATTAATTATTTTACGCTTTCACAGCCTACGCGAACTCTTAAAAATCAATCTAAGAGTATATCGACTTCTATGAAGTATTGTGAACTACAACTAAAGAGTGATTTTATACCAATGAACAAAGGAGGGGGACATTGGTTTTACAGTGTTGACCCTTTTCTTAATGCGGTGAAGAACAGCTCGCATTGCGGTTTTGCGGTGATTTCAAACCGACGGTGTTCGGTGAAATAAACCATTTCCGGTGTCGCAATATCGGCCAGCCAAAGACCAGCGCGGTAAAGATGAGTGAAACCAGACCAGGTAAATCCTATTTTTTGTATCGTGGAGTCAGTGTGTTGACAATATTTCTAACGGCGATACAGTTTTTCTTTCTATTTTGATTGCGGTGTTGCGGTATCCAGAACCCCCGATGTGTCCCTCACAAAGGGATAGATTTAATTTCAAACTGAGGAAATATAGGTTTTCACTATTCCAGTTAATGCACATACATGTATTCAGCATGTTAGATATCCTTGTTAATGAATGCTAAATAGTTCTTGCATTTATTATCATTTCTTTTTTTTTTTTTTAACTTTACCTTTTACGGCAAACGCGAACACTCAAAAGTCAATCGAAATCTAACCAACGATCGTTCAATATTCAGGGGATATCGACTTCTGTAAACCCGGCATTGTGAACTAAAGAGTGGTTTATTGCCAATGAACAAAGGAATAGATTTCATACTTTGGAAATGTTGAACCCAGTTAACGCGCATACACGTATTCAGGAATAAGATATTCCTGTTAATTACTTTTAAACCCCGAAATCACGCTTAATACTCTTGGGCGGCCTGTGGCATCTACCGGTAGGGTGTCCAAACAGACTCAGTTATCAGAAACACGTGTACAATTACAGCAAACTGACACCGCGACTACATTTAAAGATTGGTCCAACCTTTCAGTGGGTTATTGCTTTTCGGCGTTTGCTTTTCCCTTGTTGAGAACCATTCTCAAGTAAAGAAGCTTCCT
Organism: Stylophora pistillata; assembly: GCF_964205215.1. Classification (NCBI taxonomy): domain Eukaryota; kingdom Metazoa; phylum Cnidaria; class Anthozoa; order Scleractinia; family Pocilloporidae; genus Stylophora; species Stylophora pistillata. The sequence goes on along the minus strand of NC_142527.1, from coordinate 27,812,265 downwards.
TGGAAAAAGACCGACCGGTGCGAAAATTCGCTTGTGGTCGATGTAAATAAGCTCTCAGACTTAGTTACATATAGTTTCCTTTTGACAGCCGTTCTTGAAGATCCTGCAAAGCTTTTTGGAAGGATTGTTGGGTGAATCGATGCTAATAAACAGCCGAAAGCTTATAAAGTAATGGATCCATTTTGTACATGTCGTGTATTTTCATCTCCCACCGTTCTGCACAATGAATAACTCAGACAATTGTGTCGGTACGTTAGTATTGAAAGTTTCGACATGATGCAAATGAACGGCTTCATATATTGTGTCATTAGCTTGACAAAATTACCAAACGACTTACCATGAAGATAGTAGCTTATGGTGATCCAAAGCAAGATCAATTCTTCTTTGGGTGGTCCTTTTAGCGATGCCACCGGCAAGAACGTTACTTCTAGTTATTAAAAACTGTAACTGAACAGCGACAACGCTTACGTAAAACGACGGGCAGTTCAGTAATTTTTATCACAATGATTTCATCAAAATGTCAGGTGATATCTGGCAGAGGGGAAATGACCCCCTGCTAATACGGACAAATTATTATCCAAAACAAATAGATATCCAAAAAACTTTAAAATAAAACATACACACTAAATTGGTTACATGAACTCAGTCTTGTAGTTCCCCCCAACCGAGCCGGCACCACAGTTTTTAAAGAAACTAACCCCTCTTATGAAGTATAAGTGGATTACTTACAAATGTCGTTTAAAAGATAAAATTATGCTACATACGGTACCTCGAACTCCATCTAAAATCAAGATAAAAAAGAAAAAGTTAAAAATAAAATTGATATTGATTATGGATTGCATGGGTGGTAACCACTTGGCTTTCCAGGATGTTATTTTTGAGAATCAAGTATGCGTATCCGGGTCTTAAACTGACAGCCGATCATTCTTTGCGTGAAATATTTCATCAGAGTTTTGGGCCTAAATATCTGATTGAATGTTTTCCGCTCGCAACCGTTTTAATGTTAGTTAACTGCCAAGATCTAATTGCTAATTCTCCCCTCTAGCTGCCATGAATTTCTCTGTAAATTAGTTACGCGAACTCCCTGTTAGATCAAGATAACAATTTGTACCTGATAAGTTTGAGCATTCTCATTACCTATTTGCAGGATAATTTTTAGTTATAGGAGAAGTTACTCGTTCATCACTTCTAGGAGTTAGAGGGTTAACTAGAAGTCTGTACTCGCATGACATACACGTTATACATAAAACGTGACACACGTTACTAATAAAAAAAGTCCATGTCCTATTAACAGATATACCCATAGGAGCTTTAAATCGTCTAATTACACTACACCTTTACCCTCAACCGTAATACGTGTTATTTCATTATAGTTCGCACATTTGTTTCGAACGATGCTCATCTACAAGAGAATATCAACAGTTGATATCCTCTTGTCATTTATTATTTATTGATTTATTTAAATTTTTTACAGGTTACCCGGAGCATGGCATTAGTCGTATCAGCTAGTTGCCAAGGTTCCTCATTCCTGGAGTTAGCGACCTTTTTACCCTTCTCTTTACATTTTTCGCAAAGTTGGTGCCTAGATAGGCTTAACACTATCTCATGTGAAAGTTCGTTCTGTAATGTGTTCCACAATACTGGCTCTAACAATGACCGATTCACCAGGAAAAGCCTTGTTCCACGTTGGAGCTAGTGCATAGAAATCTAAGAATTTTTTTTTACAGACTTCACAATAGTGGAGCGGCAATTTTCGTAACTACAGTAATTTCAAAGACAAGCAAAAACCAACGATAAAAACTGACGTTTCGGTGTGATCATGACGCCATTGTCAAGGAGAAGTAAAAATTACGAAGTTTGCGCGAAGGTGTAACACTAAATTAGCATAAATATGTTAGGAGTTAATTATACAAATACTTTTGCGCGAATTGAATCGCTTTGCACGTTCAGAGTGGGTTTTAGGTCTCTGATGAAAAGCATTTTGTTCACCAGACAATCGAACTTGTTACTACACTTTTTCAGAATGCTAAAACGTTTCAGTAGGTCCTTCGGGACTTCGCTGTGCCGTTCGTGGTAGTGTTTATATATTGAAGATGCCTTTCGTTTATGTCCATCCACGCATGTGTGTAAGTGTCCACGTGTATAGCCCACATAACCCGCATCACACAGGTCACATTGAAAAACGATAAACGACGCGTTATTGGTTGACGATCTGTGGCTTGATTTCTCGTACTTTAAGATCCTGGCCAACTTTGCGGCTAACAAATACTGGCTGGACAGTTGTCTGCACCTTCATGCTAAGATTCTTGAGCTCTTTCTTAATTTGCTGATTCCTGATCTTTGAAAGGTAATGAAGACCACACGAACAATGGATATTGGTTCTTTGGGCGTCTGTACAGTAATTTCAGTCAAGCAAAAAGGGTGTAACAACCGCGGTTACCATACAAAAGACAAATCCTCGACCTTCAAAGTAGCCGCTCAGAATTACCTATTTTGGGTAAAAGCTGAGCGATCATGACTGAGTTACTCCATAGACCGAGAGATTAGAAAACCTGGTCAGGTTTATCACTGCTCCTTCACATTTCTTCGCATCGGTCTAATTGATTACCATATTATATTAAGGGAAATCTGAGCGCACCACGTTTTCTCGAAGGCTTTGCATCATTTACCACTTTACTGTATCGCGTTGGTCGCTGTTTTTTTTTTTTTTTTCCTTAACAAATTTTGGCGTTAAGTCAAATCTATTATGGAACACAGGTGAAGCAACACGGAATCTTTTAGCTAAAGAGATCGGCAACGTAAAATGGAATCTATTTGTAAACTAGCCGATAACAAAATAATTACATACACATCGTTTAAATGAAAACCGTTAATTTGGGAATGTTAATGAAGCTTTCTGGCGAGGTTACCTAAAATTACTACGGTCTTAAATCCTATTAGTGTCTCTGTGATTTCGACGGTCGATTAACATATTGTTTCCAGACTATTGTAGAGTCTATTATCAACAGGAAGACAAATCTTACCATCAATATTTGAATGATGTTCTTGCTATAAGAGCAGTTTTTTTTAGTAACTTTTCATGCACCGGGGCACTTAAGAGAGACAAACGACCAATTCAAGGCTTTCAAGAGGCACAGTGTGCACTTGATTTTAACGCGGCTGATGTTAAGGCCCGCTCTGGCCTAATTATCAATTTGCCGGTAAATAACAAAACCGAGACACAAAGTTAAGACAAAGTTTAAAAGACTCACAGAGGTCCTCTTGGAATTTTTTGCATTGGATGGGGCCATAAACAGCGACATACCTGTAAATTAAAATATTGCGTGCGTTAGACCACATCTTACAACCCAATGTAACAACTTTGCAACACGTTGGGTTAAAATGTTTCCGGTCTGTAGGTGGTTTGCACGTGACGTAATTGCCGCCATGTTTTTGGACGTAAACAATAGATATCTCATTAGCTTCTTTTGTTCGTCCACCAGTATTTGTTTCTTTCACCATCGTTACCGTGATGTCTCTAGAGATTGATTGCAAACCACCTATATCATAATATTATTGTTGTGTTGGAATTTCGATACTTTGCATAGCAGTGTTCCTATAAAATTATGAATCAAGAATTACAAGACTTCGAGACACAAATACAATTCGCTGTCAGCGAAACTTCGAAATTCGGCGTCAAGGCTGGTGAGATTTCGAGAACGGATGAAAAGTATGCGCGACTCGTGATTTTGCAAGTTATTATTCGCCACCACAATGCGATAATGCGAAATGAATTTTGATGTCAAGCTCCTGTGCCTCTGAAATATAGAGATAGAGAGCTTAAATGCTTGAAGTAAGTTCTTGAAAAAAAAGCCCGACTACTCCCGCAACAAGCAAGGCAAGGCAAGGCAAGCGGCCTAACTAGTGAGCCATGACACGAAATAAAATCAACTAAAGAGGAAAAGAGAGTCACATTTTTGGTTGTATATTATGAACTAAAAATCACATAATTTTTCAATTTATCCCAAATTGCAGTCGAAATCATGTGATTGTACCTGACTGTGAAGACTTCCTCAGGCTTTTAATTCTTAGACTTCCAAGTACAATAACGAAGCTTCAGCGAACCCGATAAACAGAGACGTCCAAAAGCTTTTCTCCTGCGCCAAATTCGCGCTGAACTAAACTAACTCATGCAAAAAAAAAAAAAAAAAAAAAAAAAAAAAAAAAAAACTAACCCAAACTCCAGAATACACGATGTCAGGGGCTCCTGACGATGTTTTTGATAGTCACAAATTTGACGCCCAAAAGGGACAAATCAAAAAATAGTGTCAAATTATCTTAGAAAAGATTCTTAAGATCCTGCAATCTTAATGTGAGAGTTCAGGTTCAGGCTCTTAGATTTATTTGGTTCATCGAACGTGCCAGAAGTGAATTAACTTCAACTTTATTTTAAAAACGCAAGCAGAAACTGGTTCAAAGTCTTAGTTCCACTCCTGCAAGGAGATTAGGACCGGGACCATTCGTTTCTATTTACAATCGTATGCTCTCAGACTTGAGAGTAAATTATAAGGATTATATGGCATGAGAACCAATTCTACTATACTTGGTTTAGACCATAAAACAAAATTATGCATAACCGAACACTTAACAATATCACAGCTCGAATGATGCAAATGCTGAACGATATTTTTCCTTTAGCAGTTAGTGGTCCTCGAAAGTGGCTGACATCTTATTCCTGCTTACAATATCTCTTATGTACAATACAGCAAAGTCAGGAAATTATAATGTCTTATAGTTAACCAAAGAAAGAAAAATCTTCTTGTCAGCATCGTAGGAATTGCAGAGAGAACAGCGTATAGAATTTTGTATAAAGGCAAAAAGAGTTGAGATTTTAGGAACGAGATGGCCTCCTTTTTGACCATCGCTTATTTCCTTGGTACAGATATCTTGCACTCCTCACTCCTAAGCCTTCCGATGCTGTAGAAATGTAAGATGGCAGCTACAATTTTTAACTAAGATCATACTGAGCACCACAACAAGGCCGCCACAAAAAAAAAAAAAAAAAAAAAAAAAAAAAAAATTCAGCTTCTTCTTGTTTCCAGTACTTCTCGGTCAAATTTTCTTTGTTTTAAATTTGATCTCACCCAATCACAAAGGTCGGAACCGATATCCAGAAATGGTTATGGCCCAAACTCTCTAACGTTAATGAATTCTCTAACGTTAATTCCTGGCTTTGTGCAAATAAACTTTCTCAATATAGAAAAGACTACTTTTGTAATTTTTCATCCTCCCCGAAGGAAAGTAACATTTAACTTCAGCTTAACTTTAAATGGGAAACAGTTGCAAGAGGATTCCTGTATTTAATACTTAGGAATTTTAATTGATACAAATTTATCCTGGAAACCTCAAATTGCGTGTACTGTAAAGAAAATTAAAAGAAGTGTAGGGATCTTGTCTAAGCTTCGCCATTATGTTAATATTGATATTCTTACTAATCTCTATTACTCTTTAATCCACCCATTTCCGATCTATGATATAATTATCTGAGGTAATACATATTCAATTACACTTCAGCCTTTATACATTTTACAGAAAAAAACAGTGCGAATTATGACGTTTTCCTCATTTGATGAACATTCAACTCCGCTGTTTAGATTGTTGGCAATTATGAAGCTCTCTGATCTTGTTACATTTCATATTGCACTTTTTGTGTATAAATTTTATAACAAGTTATTACCTTCCTATTTTGATGGCTTCTTTAATTCAGTGCTTAGTATCCATAACTACAATACACGAAGTGCAGCAAATCAATCTTATTACCTGCCTCGAGCTAGAACAAACTATGGAATTTTTAATATTCGCTTTCAAGGACCAAAGGTCTGGAACTCTCTTGGGCAAGATATAAAGTCAACCACTTTCAGTAAATTAAAAAAAAAAAATTAAAAATGAATTAGTAAGCCAATATTAATGTCACCCTGGCTTTTTGCATTTACCAGAGTAATCAGTTTCTTCTTAGCTATTACTGTGATTTATTTGTTGCTCTACGCTTTTTTCCTTTATTGTGATTGTTTAGGATTTCATTTCTAATATATACATATATATATTTCTTTTTTCTCCATGACTTATAAATTTCGTTTATTCATAATTATTTTGTTAATTCTCTGTGTGTGTGTGTGTGTGTGTGTGTGTGTGTGTGTGACGGTCCCGACCTTAATATTGTAATTCATTTTATGTAATTTGGCTTCCTAGCCTTGTTAACCTTCTAGTTATTTTAGGAAGCCAACACCCTCTTAATTTTAAATCTTATTTGATGTTCAGTAATTTAACCTTCCCAAGAATAAGGGTGAATAAAGTTGTTGTTGTTGTTGCTGTTGTTGTTGAACTGACTAGCACGCTAAAATTACGCTTTCTCTGCAGTCTGGGAACGATACTTCAACATGATGAGGGATGCTTCAGTTTTCAAGTGTTCCGTGTTCCCAGCATTATACAGAATTCGGTGCTATAAATGTTTGTCTTTTGTGCGATGGAATCTGGTTTATTGAGAATTCGGTGGGAGGGGGGCGGGGCTGTAAACCTCCTCCAACCTTAAAGATAATGACATTTGGCAATCGTTTTATTTAATATAAGAAACCGATTTAAGTATGATTACTACATTCACATAATCTCACAGGAAACTTGATGACAATTGCCAAGTCTGATAAGGGTCATCAAAACTGATTATTGCATTAATCGTAATCAAAATCGTAGTTCCAGTCAGTCAGGCTGTCAACATGAAATCTGCAAGAGATAAAAGAAAAAACTTAACTTAACTTCTAATAGCTCATAAGTAGCCATATTTCGTACCCAATGATGTTAAACTGCGTCATCGAAGAATCTCAGATTAGTTTCTCAACAAACAGTTCAGTTAAAATCCTTCGTGAGGGGGCGGGGGGGGGGGGGGAGGGGAGATGGCTAGTTCCTAGCAAGAGGCTAATGGAGATGGGCTGCTAGATGGGGTCACATAGTCGCTACTGGATTGACTATACTGAGGTTGCATTTTTAAAAACAGAGTTATTAGAGTTGGTTCGCATGTTTTCAGGATTCGGAGTTATAAAAATTCCGGTAACTAGGGATTTAAAATGGGAAGTTCAAGATTCGCACCTTAGCTGTATTTCGCTCTATTGTGTGAACTCTTGAACTCCCATGAGTGATCAAGACAGAATTTCTCCTTACAGTATCAAAATAATATCAAGCAGACAAGTGATGAGAATTTAAAAAAATGCGGGTTTAAAATGCGTCAGCGGCAAAGTAATACCGAGCTGATCTTTTATTTGAGCACAATTTAACCATTCATTCAAACGATGGGCTGTCGCCCGCAACGCTATTCCGAATTACTTATTCCTGGTGCAATGAATTATTGTATGTCTATGGACTTCAATTTGATCTTCAGCCTTGAATAACACATGGTACAGTATTCTTCCAGTTTTTAATTTTCGTCGCATCATTTCGAAGAATGAAACTCATTTAGCTTGGAAAATGTTCACCATTAATCGTAAAGAAGGTCAATCGTAAATTTTCTTCTCTTCTGGCCATAACGGAAAGAAATTAACCGTCAGCCACGAATTGCCACCATTTTAACCGTTAGCCGTAAAAGATACCGCCCTATTGAGATCCTGTTTTCACACTCCTTACCATGCCCCAACTTTTGACACGCATCTCCTGCGCTTACAGGTACATTTTCCTGTGTTGTCTACGGGATGGTCGTAAGCCTCCTCCTCCATATTCGACGGGCATTTAACTACCATTGGTGGGCAAAGTGAAACACAAGCAATGCCACCATATTGGCACCGACATCTTCCTGTGCATGAGTCATTAATGAACCATTCCTTCGGGGCACGGTTTTTACACTCTGGAAGAACTGAAGAGACATATATTTAGTAAATAAATCCCTTCGGGCGGCTGGTATGTCGGCTGATAATGTCCGCGGCTGAGAGATTGTCCGAAAAATGAATATTTGGCCGAGAAGCGAAGCTTAAACATTTCAGTTAAACATTTCAGTTAAACATTTTCCAAGGTCACACAAGCTCCATAAAATATTCAATAGAAACAACCTGAAGGTCAGCTACAGCTGCACTGCAAACATGGCTAATATATTCAAAAGCCACAATCAGAAAATCCTAAATGAAAACGACGAGGCATCCAGCGAAAAGAAATGCAACTGCAGAAACAAAAACGTTTGCCCTCTTGACGGCGCGTGCCTCGCCGGAAACATCATCTACCAAGCGACTGTCACAACAACTTCTGGTAACGCAAGGAACTACATTGGAATGACAGAACACGCATTCAAAACAAGATACAACAATCACAGACTCTCTTTCAAAAACCGAAAATACTCACATGACGCTGTACTTTCAAAACACATTTGGGACTTAAAGGAGCGAGGCAACGACTACAAGACCAACTGGCGCATCATCAAAAGGGCAAGTGCATACAAAGGCAAACCATCTCGTTGCAACCTGTGTTTGGCTGAAAAACTTTGCATCTTGACCGCTCAAAATGCCTCTCTCTAAATAAGAAATCTGAGCTTGTAACGAAATGCCGCCACGAAAACAAGTTCTTCACAGCATCCAATCAGAAGAAGCACGCGCGTGACGACTTCTAACCGTTCTTGAATTTTAAACATTCATAACCGTTTGCTTCTCGTAGACAACTCTCAGTCCGGATGATCGCCTAGAGCGTGAAACTCGAGTAACTAGTAATAATTTCCTTCTTTCACATTTGTTGTATATATAAATATATATATTCATCAGCTTCAATTTCGCACGTCGCTTTATATGTGAAATGGTGAGCCTAATTTTCTTAAATTTGACTATAATTTGCTATCGATGTTAAAAATTTTCCATCTTCAGTCCTCCTTGTTCCCTGTTTGATAATTTTTTTCTCTTTGGGTTTGATAACTTCGGTTCACCTACCCAATGCCTTATATTTCGCATTTTTCCATGTGTAATACATATAACTTTTAAAACGTTTTGGTGTGTAGCATTGCTGAGTACTTTTATGTGCCGTATTTTGACGAGCCCGAAGGGTGAGTTAAAACACAAACAACTCAGCGAGTAAAAATACTAAAAATACTACGCGACACTACACAACAAAACTTCTGATAAGAGATTTATTATTCAACACGCCAAAGTATTATTTCAGTGCGGGTGAATTTCGCGTATATTTATCCAATTCGTCTTACTGGTTTTCTGGAGTGCAAATACCGTGAGATATTTGTACTCGTTTTGGGCGTTATTTACTCCACAAAGCACAGTTGGATAATAATAGGCAATACTACGCACTAAAACTTCCAACAATTTATCATAGTTCAACTGCTTTTTTTTTTTTTGATAAGCAACTCTTTGAAGTGGAAGCAGAAGCGTAATACACGCAGTCGATCGCTTAAATAGGTTTTTACACCGTTGGTTCTATCTTGCCTCAATGCTTTTTATTACCCCTGCCATCCGTCATTTTTATTGCAGCTCTCAAATAAGGCACATGCGCGACAGTTAAAAACGAGTTATATCATCAGGTGACGACAATACTCTTCAAAATGGTTGATGGGGTGACCACAACAGGATATTTTTACAGTTGGTGACGAATCGTAAGTCAAGGAGATATAGTTGCAGTGAATTTTTTTCTTTCCTCTCTTTTTGTTTTGTTTTGATTTGTGTTTTAATAAATTTTTGGATGAATTCAGGTGAATTTCAATTAATGTTCTAGCTTCTTCTCAAATAAGTTTTAATTTTTTTTTCCCTTCAGTATCTTAAATGGAAATGAAGATGAAAAGCCATTATTTTCTTGCAGATTCCTCCATGGGTTACTGCGTAGAAATGAATGAGGGAAGAAAACGAATAAAGTAAAGGTCAATATCATTTCTTAGCATCAAGGAGCTTACCATGTTCTTCAGGTGTTTTTACTAGAGGAGGAGGAGGCGGAAGGCTAAGTCTTGGAAGGCAAGACTTTCGTTTGCACTTGCACCTCCCCGTTGGATCCACAGATGGTTCCTCTGTCTCTTCAGGGACCTCTCCCAAAGAACACGTTGGTAAGCCGCGGGGGGGACACAAGGAAACGCATCCCACATGTCCAGTTCGGCCGTTACAGCTGCACCATCCAGTGCAGGATTCATCAGCAAAGCGTTCCCACGGGTCGTATATGGAGTCCCCGTGGAAGCACGGTTTTTCTATCAAGAAAGATGTCACGAGCGTTACACAAATTATAAGTTTTGAGACACCAGGCGACGCGCCGGATGAAAAGGTCTGCGTTGGAGATGTTAAGGCGGTCATGATATTGCGAAGGAACACTGCCTTTCTTCACACGGGTTATAAGATGAAAAATTGCAGGAATACTTAACAAAATGCCGATGATTAACCTGCAGTGGTCTGCTATCCAATAATCCCATGCCACCCTGTTCAGTATGAGTAACAATAGTCCTAGACCTCTAATGCCACAAAAACTGAGACATTTTCTGGTTTCCGGCAGGCATATACATATCATGCGAGTCAACTCCTAACTATATTCAATTGTATCACATGATACTAAAAATCGGGTCAATCACCACCCGCATGAGGAACGGGAGACTGCAAGGATCAAGGATTGAACCGACGTCCACTTTCAGTCCATTGTAAAATTATGGAGAAAGAAATTTTCTTTGCATGAAATGAGTGCTTTTTTTGTTAAATTTTCCACTCGGCTAAGCTATGGGAAAAGTGAGAAAATCAGAGTTCGGTTTTGTCATTTGCTACTACTGAATTCTTTGCTCAAACTTGATTTAATGTTACTAATTACTGTAACACGCACTGACTAGAACAATGTCAACGGTGAGTCACGCTCAAGAGGAATGTGTCACGAGATTAAAATCGGATAAACGGAAATATGATATATGTTATGATTCAACGACACCGAAGAAAAGGCTGACAAGAGTTTCAAAAGAGATTTCAAATTATGATAACATACCTATCCGGCATATTTCCCAACCACACCCTTGTTATCATGTACATTTTTAAAGAGGCTGTGTCATCTATTGTGTCATCAAGTCAGAATTTCATTATCCCGGTTTTATGCGCGATGGCGAGGGAGGATGTCTCTAGGTATTTCTACCAAATTTGAGCCCTCTTTTGCCAATAACTAAACCACTTGTACACAACTGAAGAGGGAAAGTCGATTTCTAAGTAAATTGGCGTCCACTTACGGCATGAAATCTGTTTCAATCTCGAGTCATTGCCGTTCAGTGAGTTCCTTGATAAAGTTGTGTTCGTTTACTGCATAACAACCTTGGTAAAAGTATCAACTTAACTTTAAAGACAGTTTTGACTGAAATTTCGTTCGTCAGTGGTTAGTTAAGAGAGTATTCAAGTCATTTCAGTGAAATACCCAACAACTTTTTTTTTTTGCCGACCTCTTATGAGTCTGCTGCAATTTGAAATTAATCTATATTAGCTTGTGGGCTTTAGAAAGAAGCAAAACATAGGTTACGCGACGTAGTTGTTACTAGAGTAGCGAATAAAATTATGATGGTCGAAAGGAAAGCAGAGACTTTAAGCTGTACAGAATGGGGGAAAATCGCTACAATAGAGATGTATTTCTTGAGCCGTTTACCGCCAGGGATTACTTACCAGCTGTTATTCAGAACTGTAAGAGGACAGGAAGTAACACGACCGTCAAACGAACTCGAATAAACATTCTTAACTGGTAGGGCCTCGAGATTTTTTTGAACCTGCTTTTAAAGAAAGTGCACCGTCAAAATGACAAACTTACCTTGTGCATTGTTGTGTAGAAAAGGAGAAGGCACTCTGGCAAATACAATCGGTTGAAACAAAGCGAGGATAAGACCAAGAAAGAATGCAGCAGCCATCATTCGAAAACTGATTTGTCCTTCGTCGTGTGCTGAGTGTCGAAAAGTGTGAGTTCCTCCTTGAACTTTATTGCCCCTGTAACACAAGAGATGCGTTGTTCAAGTTGACGCCTACGCAATGGAATTTCATGCTGGCGTCTTATCATTCCTTTCGTAAAGTAAAGTTGTTTTTCACATGAGAATTTCGACTTTACTCGTACAAATGCATTGATTGGTCTTAACTGAAAGAAGATAATGAATTTGAGCTGCATGGGAAGATCATCCTAAGTGTACTCAACACCCTGCTAATTTCAAATTTCACCCGCGGGTAAATTTAAGTGAGCGATTCTCCCAAAAATGCCTCAAACAACACTTCGAGATTTCCTCAAAATTAAGCATCCACTGAGAGTAAGTTTCTCTATAAACAAAATTAATACCAAGTAAATGACAAAATCTAATTAAAACCAAATTACATACCAAATTAGACCGCTGTTTACCTAATCAGCGGTTGAATGAGCAGAACGCCAGGCGATTCCTCCAAAGAAATCGGTTATTACAATGGTTTCAGCTCGCAGTAAAACTACCGATACGAAAGCATGGCAGTCGTTTTTGAGCTCAACAACATGAAACGGAATTTCCTGTTCCGCCCTTTAAATTCTTAAATAGCTCTGGGTGTAACCATTTAGCAGATTTTCGATCATAAGTCACTGGCCTAACGGGAAAACTCTTGTTTATTTGACAGTTTAAGTGGCTTTGATAAACGAGAAAATTATGTCTAAAGGAAGCGCGGCAACTCACAGAATAAATCGCACACAGTAACGCATCTTCATCTTTCGTTTTTTTTAAATAGTCAGTTTTTGATGCAAGAGCCTCGCAGATCGAAAAGGGCGATACGTTTTATATTTTATACTAATCTTCAAGACCACTAATTTATCTCTTATTTGACGGTGGTCGTAAACACAACTTTTTTAATTACAAAAACGTGACACATGGGCGAATTGGATTATTTTTTCGGATTGTGGTCTCATCACGTTTCAATTGTTTAAACTATGGTGACCCAAATAACTTACTTCCAACATTACTGTTCTCATTTGTTTTGCATTATATCTCAGAATTTCTCCCAAAGCCATTAAAATAATCAATCCATCGTCCCATAACTTTTGTCTATCTTTGGTTGATATCCAAGTATTACATACACTTGATATTTTATTTTCCCAAATTATCTCTATTGCCGCAAACCAAGGATTTGGTTATAGTGGTGGAATATGTAATAATTCTTGACGTCTCATTCCGGAAGATACCCAATGTAATGTTCTCCATATGAGCTCCACAATCTTCTATATTCGTTAAATAAACTTAATAATCTTTTAAATCTTTCCAGAAGCAACGATTTAATAAAACGTGACCAAAAACTTAAATATCAATGAAAAATAGCGTCTTAAGCGCCTGTTATTTTATTGGTTAGTTTACGTTCTCTCTGATGCAAATTCTTGGGCCAATATAGCATCTAAATGAATATCAAACATGGCGTACATCAAGCTGCCGGACATCAATCACAATTTCTATTTGTTCTGAATGATTTGAATCAACAATTGAACTAATCGCTGCTGTACACAGCCCTTTAAACCCTAACATCGGTATGCATATTCTCCACACTGTTCTCTATAGATTTCCAAAGGCACTGACACGGAGAATTTGTTCAACAATCAAGAGCTTCTTTAGTTTGTGATCATTTATGTTATTCTCATGACCTTAATGTGTGAATCAGGGGTGGTATTTTTGGGAGAAATAAGATTCTAGTCACTCTTACTCGTAGGGGCTAAGGGATAAAAATTCTGCTAGCTGTGATCTCGATCGTGGCATGCACATTTAATCATAAATATTAATTAAATGGCTCAATTTTTCTCCCTAGGATAAAATTGATCCTGCAATATTTATTTTCACAAGCAAAGCGCGGTGGTCTGTCTTCTCTTATCTAGTCTGCTCTAAGCCCCCTGCGCGGGAGGTTTCTTATTGGTTTCAGTTGGCGTCAGACATTATTTTTGTAGCAAAATGTGTGTATAACACACGTCATTCTCCTAGGCACATCATCTTTCGGGTTTGCTTTTATTTGTATTTTATCTTGTGATTAGGCATTTTAATCGAACTTTTGTGATTGTGGAGTTGATACAGTCTTATATCCGGCAGGGCACAGATCCTAAGTGGTTTTGGATGACAGTTTATTTAAAAAGTTCGAGATAACGACTAACCTAAACTTTAAAGAGGTCATCATGTCAACATGCAGATATCGATCTTATTTATTGTAAAAACTTGTTGATTATTCCACACAAAAATTGCTCTTGATTCGTTGAACGACTCAAACAATAAACACATTGCATCTGAAAAGGATAAAAATTTTCCTACGGGCCATGAAACAGTAATTATTTCCGTAATTCTGTGCAATAACTGATGTGCAATAATGTAACTGATGTGCAATAATTTTTGGCTGTAAGCTTAACATTGGAGATTCGCGTAAAATTTCAATTTTTTATTTTTCCAGCCCTTCTCAAATCATCACGTGCAGAATTCAAACAGATATTTTTTACTCACGAAAGATGTTTGTAAATGAACTCTAATCGGATATGTGCATTTCTAAAGAGGCGAAACAATAAGATTTACTGATGTACAATAATTTTTGGCGAAGAGTGTGTCCTCCACCACAAATACGTTACCAAACAGATTTTAGTTGTCTCCAAAATTTTCGTAAACGTTGCCCCGTTTACTAGGGATAAACTTCTGGCGAACTAAACTCAATCAAACTGTTTCATTCCCCTCTCGTATTCGCTTTCTTACAATGGGTGTGTAAAAAGCTACTCTGGAAAATTGTAAGAAATCACTCCCTTATATGATATTCTCTACATTGTGATTGGTTGCTGACTACTGATTTGAAAAGGTCATTCAAGGTTGCGTTGACAATGTAAACCGATCAATGTCTTAAATCACTACGGGGGGGGGGGGGGGGGGGCTTCTAGCTCTTGACATAATGTGAACACTCTTCATCTGATATGTGTCACACACAAATAACAAGGTCTCCGACAAATTAGGGGCTAACCACTCTTACATGTAGCACACCTACAACTTTAATGCGTCCACTTGCAACTTTTTACCACTCTCTTATGATGGTACCAAGCGGAGTGGAGGGTTCCTGATCCCTTTTCACGAACGAGGTTTCATAAAAAAAAAATCATGCCTGGATTTTTAACAGTTTTACATGCTTCGGGAATTTAAAACGGTAAATCTTCAAATCTCACTTTACCTTGCCTTTCTGTAAAATTCACGCGTCTCGGATTACTGATTTTGGGCTCAATCAAGCGTCACGTATGAACACTTTGCCTGCTGCTCTTGCAACTATGTTGAAACTGTTACAACTCTTCGATTCAACAATTCAAGCCTACTCTTGTTTAAGGTAAAGGAGTCATACAATTATGATTTTCTTTGCTGCACTTGGCAAATTAGTTGTGAGTAGGCAGGTGTTTTCAGCTGGGTGGGCTGTCTGCAAATGAAAAAAAAATACACTTTTCTTAGAAAAGATCAAACCAAGTGTTCTAACCAAGAAACAACCGTACAATGGATAAGTAAACGGTTTTCCTAAACTTGTATGAAAGTTGAGTTTGGAGTAGTATAAGTGTACAAATATCTGCGTCCCGAAGACAAAAACGGATTACAAAAGGTTTGAAATGGTGCCAAAGGTAAGGATAGGAACTGAGTTTTAATGGGTTCAGGAAATTCATCAATATGTGATTTGTCGAGACTTAGAGATTGTAAGTGTGAGGTTTTCACAGTTTAAAATCAACAAAGGCTGTTTCATCCAGAGGTAGGCCACTCGAAAATATGCTAAGGTACCAGCTAAACTAATACACTGGCTATGTGTACTCTTCGTCCAAAAGACTGTCTGTCTATCTTATTTCCAAGTTACAATCCAACAGTGGAGCAAGTCTTTGGTCTAACCAAAGAAAGAGGCTCAGCGAACGACTTATTTTATCATAAATATGATTACGTGTATCCTTCACTGCAGTACGTGACCATAAGTTGATATAAGATGTGTAAGATAAGTAATGCATACCCAACATCCTTCAGTAAACCTCGACAGTAAACATAGACATTGACCCCAAATAATAAGCATGATTGGATGAGGTTGAGCATGATATTATGAATTATCAATGTCGAGTTCTGGCCGATCTGGGTTATCTGTCGAAGCCGAAGGCTGAGGCATATAGCATAGATACGAGCTTTGATGATTCATGATATAATGCGAAAACCGAGTTCAATATATTCTTTATTATACATTTCTTACACGGTCTACAAAAGAAGACACTTGCGAAAGTTTGAGAACACAACACTTGGAAACTAGGCAGACTTTGAACTCGACATGATAACCCAATATCTGTGCATTTATTGGGTTATCGTGTCAGTTTCACATGTAATTGTATATTGACTGTATTCTCTCCACCAATCAGAGTTTTCATAATACGTCTAATCAGTATAATAATGTCAAATAAAGTTTTTGCTGGCTCAAAAACTGCATTAAGACTTATGGAATAACATATCAATATAATTACTGCCCAAAGAATTGCCCAGTTTTCCCGCCTATAAAAAACCTCTCTCGAGCTACAGAACAATTGGAATTCTCGAACTAACGTGAATTTTTATGTACCCCGACCCTTTTCTCTTCACCAGCACTCACTTTTATATCGAAATTTCCTGTTATCATTTTTTCATCTAAGCTCACTTTCGAAACTTTTTTACCTTCTTGACGACATTATTGCAGGTAATTCTTAAATCACAGCTTAAATTCGAAGATTTCGGAGGCTCAGAATTATTCAGTACATCCAGGGAGTTAACAAGAAATTAAATACTAAATACATAAATCAACCTCCTGGATATGAAAGTTCAGTTGAAAACTTCAGGTTTCCCTGTTTTCCCTGGCCGATGGACAAAGGCAATTGAAATCAAATTAATAAAGGCTGATAGTTCCTAAAGAAACTGTTTGGGGCTGCGTCGGTGGGGGTAACGAAATAATTTGGATATATCAACAAAGTTGAAATGGTAAATTGGCCACCACAACGATTACAAAAGCTGACGTTTCGAGCGTTAGCCCTTCGTCGGAGCGATTCGTCAGCTTTTGTAATCGTTACGGTGGCCAATTTACCATTTCAACTTTGTTGATATATCCAACTGATAGACAGAAAAGGATGCAGGACTGAATAAGTCCCAAATGCCATGAATGACAGGGAAGAATGGACGAAACGTGTTATGGAAAACCGAGCAAGCTCGACCCGATGATGACGATGACGTGTAATGGATTCTAAAGATGCAGGTATAATGTCGGTTGTTATCCATTTAATTTATTGAGGGTAATTAAAACTTTCACACTACTATTGGGTAATTGATAACCCAGTTAAAATTTGATGAAATCTTGCCTTGATTCAATATTGGTTTCAATCGTATTGTAATCGTAAAATACTGCAGGTATGGTACGATTTTGTTTAGTGATAACAGGCAATTCTGCCCTTTTTTTTATCCTTGGTAATAAAATTTCGGTGGGGTCCTAATGGATATTTGGTGCGCTAAATGATAGAAATTCAATCAAAACAATTACGTACAATACACGGCTAAACAAAATAATTTTAACTGCGAGAATCGTTTTTCGTTTAGTTCCCCCTTTACGTGGGGTCAGCTAATCTAAACTTGCACATTTGGATATATAATAAAACAGTTAGATAAAATTGTGTTACAATCAGTAGAGATCATTCCATGGAAAGTGCTTGCACGATTTTTATTCACGAGTTTCGATACACCGAAAAAAAAAAAAAAAACCCAACGAGTGAGCGCAGCGAACAAGTGAGTTTTTTGTTTAATCAACGCATACACACTGAGATTTTTTCTTATTAACTGACAAATTTCCATGATTGGGAGCGAACGAATGTGAAAATAAATCGTTTGTTCAATCAGGGACACAAACAATAGTACTTCACAGTATAAATCTCATTATGTATGACATAAAAGAAAGACTTTGTCACGGGAAACCGAAGGCTGGCTTTGCAGGTTTAAGCATCATTTACGGTCGACGCTAATTAATCAAACTGTGAAACTTAGTTTGGTCTACTATGTGCATGCGTTGATCAAACTTGTCATCATTACTACAGCTAGAATTCAAAGGAGAATACATGAAGAGTTAGTTTTTGTTCAATTGGAATAAGTGTTAATTTCCAATTTGATTGATTAATTTCCAAATTGGTGTGCAATACCTCTATTGTACAAACTGCAATTAAATTCTAGCTTTCAGATTCAATGTAGGGTTCACTTATTACTTGCTGTGTATTTGGTCATAGGAAATTTTCAAAGGCTAAGTTTATTCAATCATAGATTTCTGAGTTTCTCTATCCTCTCTGCATTTCCCGCCCAGCTAATACAGAATTAGAAAACAGAAGGTCAACATTAGAGAAGGTGAGTTCTCTGGCAGCTCCACTGATTTCAAGCTGGAAGAAAATTTTCCTTGATTGTGTTTTTTCTTGTATGTATATTTTTAACTTGATATATATTGTAGGTAAATTAACAGTGAAAAAGCTGCCTTCAATGTAAATTATAAAAAAGTCCGCAAATGCTCTTGTTGGAGAGCTAGTCATAGGGTATTGTATAACAAGGCTTTCTTCTTCGTTCGTGAAGGAGGAGACAGCAACCCCAAAAATTTTATTTTAATCGATCGGATGTTTGCAACAAGCGCAATAGATATGAAAGAACTGCAATGCATTCCCTTTTTTTCCCCTGGTTTCCGATTAATATTTTTCTCCTTCAAGAACCATACCTCATTTCATGATATCAATATCGAGCGTGACGACTCGGATTGCTTTCATCGCTGACTCTAGTAACCGTATGCAAGATACTTAGACATCTAAGTCTAATATCTGACTAAGTTCACAAACAAGTCCTCACTGCTGCCCGGTTGACAGAGCCTGCAAAATCAGAAAGTCTGACCGTGAAGACTCGAAATGATGAAGTTTTTCTTACTCTTGTTTTATCTTATTACCGTAGAACATTGTTAAGTGGATATAATGCACCTGAGAATCCTGGCTACTTTGGCTTTGCTGATCCTTGTCGCCTTTCCAGGTTTGTAAATAAAATGCATGGCTCTGAGTCTGAGACTCTGGGTCTAAAAATGTTAAACTTTGCTTTGTGGTTAGATCTACAACCGTTGTAGGCCTTGTGTTTTACTACCAGCTAACAATAAAACTAGTCTAAATCTAACGGCCATAAAGTCAGAAGACCTTAACCTTGAAGTCAGGGTTTGGATTTGAACCCTTCTCACCATTTCCCTCTCAAGGAGTTTTGGTAGAAATTTGTAAGTGATTTGGATTAAAGGTGGGCCGATCCTTTTCTTATATCTAGGGATTGTGAAGTAGTACAGACCATTGAGACAATTCTGTTCTATTCTCTTTTTTGGACAATGAATTGACATTATGCAGAAATATTGCATTTCAAGTGAAGATCGGATTCAATTGTATTTTAAAATAAATGACGATGAAATTGAATTCATGAGATACAATGAATATATGAAGTTCATATATTTTGAACTGCGGTATTAGATACGTATGATGCACGATCCTCGCAGTAGATAGCGCTATTTAAGCAATAGCGAATATCAGACTTGAAAAAAATCAGGCCTGTACAGAACTCGAACCACTGACCTCTGGGATAGTAGTGCAGCGCTCTACCAATTGAGCTAATAAGCCAACTGGGAGCGGGCCGTTAAGTTGATTAGTAATAAACCCGTGAAAGTGATAAATGAGATACAATGAATATATGAAGTTCATATATTTTGAACTGCGGTATCAGATACGTATGATGCACGATCCTCGTGCACTAGTATCCCAGAGGTCAGTGGTTCGAGTCCCGTACAGGCCTGATTTTTTTCAGGTCTGATTTTCGCTATTGCTTAAATAGCGCTATCTACTGCGAGGATCGTGCATCATACGTAAATTGAATTCAGAAAATCATTGCTCAGTATTGTCTTGGAAACAGGTCATGTTTTCTTTGTGCGAATCATCATAATTCAACACTCACAAAATGAAATTTTCGCACGTTCCAACTAGATCCGAAGGTTTAAGATTTCGAGAAAACACATACACAAAGTGAACTTTCTGGTCTTGAGTTGCGATGAACGTTTACATTGGTTGTCATCTTAAACAGAAGACGAAACATATAGAAACTCCTCCTTTTTGCAGGTTTTAACGGGATATCGCGAAAACAAAACCAATAACCTGGCAAGCCTCTAATTTGTTATGATACCACGCATATTTTCATCACTGAAGTTATCATGATCATACTAATCATGCACCATTATTGTCATAATTATAAATTTTGATAAATTTTGATATTATCATAAAAATTTATATCAGTATTATTAGAATTATCATTATAACAATGTCTAGAGCCTTTTTTTTCTAGACCGTAATAATCGAATTCTCCGTGTTCTCTTTTCACAGCTGGAGAGGCATGGCTTTCTAGACGTAAGAGCATTATTATTTTAGCTTGAAAGTCTTATTGATTTCAAAACTCTTTTGAAAGTTTAACAAAACAAAGCGAAGTTCAGGATAACAAATTTTGGTAACAAAGCTATTTGTTGGTAGACAAGATATCTATTGTAGTATATATAGCTTAGAAACACCACATTCTTTGATCTACATCATATTAATAGACCTTTCATTTTTTCTTTGATTCTTTTCCAAGATTTCATGTGATCTAATAATAAGAACAATAATAATAAATAATGTTTAAAGAGGTTACTCCCATCACATTGAGTGGTTTTCAGGGAGGTTCGCTGACTATAAATACATACTGTAGGAATTCTTCTTTTAATTTTTTCAGTTTCTAACGAAAGATATTCAAATGGAGGTTTAACCCCCTCAGGCACAAACGCGGTCGTCCAAAAACGCCGCAATTGGTTTAACTCAGCGTGCGTGATTTCGATTATTCAAGTCCCGAGCATTCTTTCAACTTTGAACTTTTTTCAGTTTTTTCAACTTTAATTTTTTCAGTTTCTAACGAAAGATATTCAAATGGAGGTTTAACCCCCTCAGGCACAAACGCGGTCGTCCAAAAACGCCGCAATTGGTTTAACTCAGCGTGCGTGATTTCCATTATTCAAGTCCCGAGCATTCTTTCTACTTTGAACTTTCTGTCATTCTTTCGATTCCATCGGAAAAGAGAGAAATAGGAAAAAACCAGTTGCTCCTGCTCCCCCTCCTCCACCGGCGTCATCTCCTGTGAATTCGGCACCTATGGCTGGGATAACTCCAGTGGAGGTCGCCGGTACGTAAGAAATCTGCAGTTTTGATTAAATTGATTAAATTCGTAATTTGCCAATTAGCTTGTATTACAGATTTGTTACCACTGGTGGTAAGAAATACTTACATACATACATATACTTTATTTAATCTCGCATTTGGAGTAGCTAAAAGATAAGCTAGTATCTTCGAGTTACAAGTATAATTCTAAATACTACCAAAATGTAAAATGTAAAAGGTAAAATTTAAAAAAAGAAATAAATAGATAAAATAGTTAAAAGCCAGAAAATAACTCAAATCCGGAAGGAAAAACGACCAGTTAATACTGGGGACATTAATTTTTTCACCTCAATGGTTTTCGTCGATGGCATAACTGGAACAGAGAACGATTGTGTCCCGAATAATTACATCAATTATTTTGTTCATTTTTTTTTCAGACAAAACAATTCTCAAAAAGATAATCCAAGACGCTCCAAAGGCATTCGGCAGGTGAGACCTACATCCTCGTGAAAAGATGTTTAAGGGACCATTGTCAAGAGAACTTAACTCTTTCACTCCCAAGATCTGATTGTAAATGATGATGATGATCTATTTAACTCAGCTCGGTTTTACAAGATATATAGGTTAATTAAATTTACATAGCAACTAAACACAGTACAGCAATGGAATAAAGAGAAAAAATTTAGCAATAAAAGAGGTAGCGAGTTATGATCATCCAAATAGCAAAGGCTAATCTAGTGGATGACCCCTAATTAAAAGATACAGTTAAGGGCAAAAATAAGAATGGCTTTTTTTTTCCTTTTTTTTTATATAAAAAGTATTACTTCAGGCACTAAGGTAGATAATTAAAAAGAGTAAAAATTAAGTATAAAGGTCTTCAGGGTTTTACGAAATATTCTAAGAGAATTTGAATTAGTTATACTTGTAGGTAAGGAATTCTAAAGGCGAGGGCCAGTGAATTTTAGAGACCGTAGGCCATATTGAGTAGTATTAACTGAGGCTACCTAAAGATTTCTGTTACATGATTGCCTCGTTGAATAGGAATGAACAAAAGATGTAAATTTGAAATATTTACCGAAACAAGGGGGTAACAGTCTATGTGACCACTGATAAACAAAAGAGAGAATCTGTAATTCAATAACATCATTGAGCTTAAGAAGATTGAGGGATTTAAACAGAGGCTCAGAATGGGATTTTGGTCCAGAGAAAGATCTTATTCTGATTGCTTTTTTTTGGATAATAGATAATTGTGTTAGAAATGAGGGAAAGGTTAAACTCCAGATATGGACGCCATAAGTGAGGAATGGATAGATAAGGGAGTAATAAAGCATGACAAGAATATCTTTGTTGACAAAGTGTCTCACTTTAGACAAGATACCTACAGTTTTGGATAGTTTCAAACAAAGCTCATTAATATGACCTTCCCATGTTAAGTTACAATCAAATGTTATGCCTAGGTACTTAGTGGAGTCAATTTATTTAACAAGTACATCATCAATTGTAATTCTTAATGACTGATTGGGTTTAGGTTTACTGGAATGAAAAAGAATAAAGTTAGGAAGTTAGAGATACTAAGTGCTAATCCATTACCTTTCATCCATTCAGCAACAGATTATAGTTCACGATTTAGGGTTGTTTCAAGGTGACTAAGGTTTTTGCTAGAAAAATAAATGTTAGTATCATCAGCAAATAGATGAAATGTTAGTAAGCTAGAAGTATTAGGCAAATCATTTACATATGATAAGAATAAAAGGGGTCCTAAAGTAGATCCTTGTGGGACACCACAAGTCACGTGTAATGGTGAGTTATGACCATTAACATTTACAAATTGTTCTCTTTAGAATAAGTAAGATTTAAACCAATCAAGCACAACACCTCTTATTCCATAATGGTTAAGCTTAGTTAATAGGATTGTATGATTAACAGTATCAAATGCTTTTTTTCAGGTCTATAAATATACCACAACCAAATTTATTATTACCAATTCATTATTACCAATTATTACCAAATTCATTATTACCGAATCGATTCAGTGATAGAAATAAGAGCATGGGCAGTCGAAAATTTTTCTCCGAAACCAAACTGAAGTGGATAAAGTATTTTTAATTCTTCCAAATAACTGTAGAGGCGATGATACATAATGTAAATTCTCCCCTGTAACTGCTAAACATTTCCTTCTAAATAAGTTACAAGAATTTGCTGTTAGATCCAGATAAAAACTTCTACCTGATACGCTCGAGTATTCTCGTTACCTTTTTGTTGGACGATGTACGGACATCATAGGGAGAATTTTCATGTTAATAATTCCTGGAAGTTTAAGGGTTAAACTACTGCTCGTGGTCTCATGTTGCACAATGCTGAGCGCGCGTTTGGTGGCAGTGACGTAAGGCAACGAGAATTCATATATTAATTTTAAACGCGTGTACTAGATTTGGGCGGAATCCGGAATGTCAATCGAGCTTCTACTTGACTTATTCCCTTTCAGCTCTATACACCGTAACATAAGTATACATATTTTCCATACTGTTCTCTATACAATTTAATAATAATAGTTTAGTTTCTCATAAAGCGCTATTTACAATGACAGATCAACAGTGCTTTACACTCAATGTATAAACCCACCCATCCCACCCCAGGGGAGGACATCCATCACACAGTAATCTCGTGTGTGGGAAATTAACGTCTTCTACCCCCAACCTTTCAGGAGACGGGAGCTCCATTTATTCGTCCCTATTCGAGAAGACTAGAACATTTAACCATTTCTTGATGTTATAGAAAGGTAGCAAATTCTTCTCAATTATTTTAAGACCTTGAGTGTTGGTCCGGCCGGGGCTTGAACCCTCGACCTCCCGCACAACAGTCCAGCGCACTATCCATTGGGCTAATACTGAGTTACTCTTCAATTCTCGTGATCTTAATGTATGATTCAGGGGTGATATTGTAAGGAGAAATTAAATGTTTTATTATTTATATTTTTATGCGTGTGAGGGGAACTTCTTGAAATATTTTGCGCCTTTCCTACCCAATCTGCTTTTGATTTACATTAAATTAATGGTCCTTGTCGAGCAACGAATTAACAGTTGTCACGACATAAAAAGGTTCCATTCATTTCCGCTCATGTTTAGGGTTTTCTCCCATCATACTCACCACAATGACAATGCGTATGTTTATCTGACTGCAGGCGCTGAGCCATCATTTTACCAGGAATAAAGAAGAGAAGGCAAACAAGCCAAGTGAAGAAATGTTGTAGATTTTAGTTATTTGCAAGATCTAAATGTTAATTTACTGATGCAGAATAAAATGCTTGCTTACTGTTTTTGCGTATTGTATTGAGTACTCTTGAGGTATAAAGAGTCCGATTCCGTACAGATTGGATAAATTGGAACGATTTTCTCGGTTAACGCGTAATAAAAGCAAACCGCTTAAGCGTTTAAGGGCGTTTAATGGTTTTTAGAAATTCTAACTTCTTCCTATTTCAATAATCTTGCCAGGCCTAGTTGTTCAAAGGGCGGACTGAACGCTATTCAAAGGATAGATAAATCGCTACCTAGCGGATAAGTATTCCGTTTTAGCAAAACGTACCGTTCTATCCTTCACAGGTAATGCATAGCGCTATCCACGCTTCGAATATAAATTCCTCTTTCAGGTCTTAGGCTGAATTTGGTGAGGAAGACTGGCCATGTTGTAACCATATTTTTTCTGATTTAATTGAAATGAGGATGATGGGATTTTCTCTTTTTCTTTTGAATAAAATGAACTTGACTTGAATTTTTTTGGCATCTTACTTGTAGTTTTCTTTCTTTTTCACAATACTTATGAAGCAAATAAACTTAAGAATTAGCATGATTTCAATAAAATTTGATAATAAATAAGGCTAAACATTGGATACATGATAAAGATTGCTTTTTCTGCCAAACTAAACAAACTGCGACTTTTATAAATGTTATAAGTTACGGAACAAATTGAGAAAATGTAGCTAGAGTTTTATATGAAACATTTCAACATCCACGAGAAGCCAGTATTACTCTGCTCCTAAAGAGTACAAATCATGCTAAAGGTTCACAAGGTCAAGGGTAAGGGTTTCTATCCATATGAAGAGTAAAATATAACCATAGTTAATAGTTCCCCTCTATTAACTATGATATAACTGATTGCTTTTCATAAATGACGTGAAAGAGAAAAGTAATTTCTTTCAGCTGAAGGACGAATTCATTGAAATTTGCAAAAAACTTCCAATCTATTGCAAATTTAACTTGAGCTTACAAAATTATAGAAAGGATATATTTTTAAGCCTATTCTGGTTCTGAATTGAAAGCATCACACATACCCATTTCACTGTTAATTAGGACAAATTCATATCTGCAGACTTATGAAATATTTGACTCTTTAATAATCTTTTTACAATACTTGATAATATTCGATACAGCTGAGACATAAGCTGCTAATTCAAATTAAAGCAGACTTCTTTACTTGAAGACATTTGCCTGCCAGTTACACTTTCATTTCTTTAGCATACCAGAATTGAATCGAAAATTTTTAAAAATCTCGTCTTAGCTAAACACTTGAAAAAAAAAAAAAAAAAAAAAACCAAAATAGGAAAATATATTCTTTTCATAGCTCAGCTTGTGTATATTTGTTTGTTTTTTCTTTTTCTTTTTTTTTTGTTCTGGTTCCTTCTTACTCCGTCATGAGCAAGTTTCGGCGCCTTTCATGCTTTTCTTTTCAGTGCTAAACGGAATTCCATCCAATTCATTTGATCAGCCTTTTAGCCACTACAATATGACTTTCCATTAAGCAGTATCAAGAAAACCGTTCTTAGAATAATTCCTCATTTCCTGCTAATCTGTCACTATTTAATTTTCATAAAAGACGCGAGGCTTTCCCTTTAATGCAGCGAGAAAAAGTAATATCCTTGATTAAACAGGAATAGCCTGGGGACACATTAGAGAGGCTGACACATTTAAAATGAACGGAGACCATTTATTGAGAGCTATTCGCAGTGCTCACTTCAGACGCTCCGCTCTGCATCACATAAAGATAAGGTAGGAGAAATTAACAGTAATCTTACATAGCTTTCACATGTATTATCAACGGTGTTTCATTCGCGCTGAAGTAGGTAACTCGGTCTGAGCGTTGTTATCCAGCCCTCAAGTCAATTATCAAGTCAAAACATTGCTAAAATAAATTATGAATTAATCTTCAAGGTCACAACTCAGCTGCCCCGCTGATTTTCCGAAAGAAACGTACCACGTAAATTTTATTCAGTTTTTACTTGTGTAAAAGATTCATTCTTGAGCATTAACGGATAAATGAACTAGATCAATTCTTCAATTTGTAGAAAGCAAAGATTCATTGGCCATTTTTTCAATGAAATTTTGTAGTTGAGCTACTTATAAGTCTTCTAGCATTTAAACCAATATGGGAAATCCTTCAAGGTTTCGATTCATCGATTTGGGATGAGCAGCAAAATTCTGGGCGAGCTTTAGTTTTAAACATTGTCAATCAACCTGCAAATCCCCAAACCTGGAAGTTAAAATTTCACGATCTCATGAAAGATCCATTCAAGACCGTCACAAGATATTCCTATCAAAGCGTTATTGAAAGAGAGAATCTGCTCTAAGCTGATAAAATTGCCCATCCTCTACTTTCTGCTAGATAACGTATTAAACTTTTCTAGAAGAAATTTTATATTGATCACTTCCAGAAGTTGAGAGCTGGAGTCTACGCATAACAGCGTGGATCGAGTGCAGATCTCAAAAACTCTCGTAGGGAAGAGATCCTATTGTATAGGTAAAAAAAAAAAAACTGAAGGAATAAGAAAAAAAAACATTATTGTCTGAAAAATCAGATATGTCGCGCGCTGAAAGACTCTTATTAATACTTGGCCACTTTAATTTTTTTCCCTGACTTGTTTCTAAATAATCTGGAAATCCGGAAAGTTCAGGACTTATACTCAGGAAAAAATCACTGAAGAATATCTTACGCTTGTTTCAGCATTTCAAGAGAATTTCCATAAATAATGCTTTAGAAATCACCTGGGAATTATGTAAATTTGTTTTGTGATTATGCACATTTCCGAATACCTCATATCTCTTGAGTGAGTAAAGGCAATATTTTACCCTTTTACCAATACAGCAGGTTATCATAATGAAAATATCAGATCTTCTGAAACGAATACATGCATATTCAACGAGATACAGACAAAGATTTATTCGAGGATCTTTCTTTGTTCCTGAAGAAATTTTACTTTAGACATTAAAAGACATGTACTTTTTTTTTTTTTAATAGATATAGCGCTTTTGGTGCACCATAGCTAAAAGTTAGGACGTTCGAACAGATGTAGATTGTCTCACGGAATGAGTCACCATTTTCAAGTTCAAGGACTGATATACGTCGAAAGATCATTAACTTTATATTACTTCGGTTGTAGCAATATATGAGTCCGCTTTTAAAACATCGATGCAGTTGACCTTAGATGTTATAGTAGCTTATGATATATACAGTCTTGTTTCACAGGTTAATCCCGAAATGATGAGGACATTGATATTTGCGTTCTGCATCATTCTTATCATCGCCAATTCCTTGGCGGGTACGTATGCCATTCATGAGTATTCACCGATGTAGAATTTCAATTCCTTTTAAAAGAATTATAAGCAAGGGTTTCTTAAAACTTTTGACGATAAAAATCAACGGTAAAACACGACATTTACTTGACAATGACCGAAGCACGGTCAAAACGTCGTGTTTTACCGTTGATTTTTATTATCAAAAGTTTTAAAAGATTCCAGATCTAAACTTTGGGATGATTATTACTCAAAACGTGTACAAGACAGTGAAGTTTTTAACAGATATACCGAATGAATTCTTTAAAATTTTTCTCAATCTCTTTTCACAAGCGTGAACAGTAAAACTCTTCAGTTAAAGATCATAAAACAAAACTATTTTACCAACGTGTAGAACTAAGCACTGCTTAGATAGTTCATCCACAACCTATAATTACAGTGAAGAGAGTTACAACAAAATAGAATGACATACCTGAAAAAATAGTTGGTAGTAACGCTAAAAAAATTGGAGTAAGCTTGACTCGAACGACACACTTGTCTTAAAGTTTACTTTTCCACTCAAAGCTCCTGCTCCACAAGATTTCCTTGGGGACTCTCCCCAACCGCCTGATGGAGAGACTGGCCACAGTAAGTATAGATAAAAGTTTTTTGCATAAAACTCCTGAGATTCAAGAGTGAAAAATAACAATACAATCTTTCGTTTATTTTTTCAGTACATCCACGGAAAGGGAAGAGAGGTTTGCATCTCAAGTATCATGGAACTATTAATTTATTTTTAATCTTATACACATAAAAAGGCTTAAGAAGTTGCAAAATCAACATTCATTTTGAGTATGATTTCTTAGAATGAAGGCATGTCTTAATTTATCCTACCGTGACAACCGCGAATATAGGTGAAAATTTATTTCCGCAGAGTCTGGTATAGCATCAGTGCCGCAGAGTGAACTTACTTCTGATGATGCTGAAGGTAACTATACCATGCCCTAGACGAGTAAATGAAAACTTTCTCGATAATCCCTTTTCGATTTTTATTATCTTTGTGCGGCAGAATTGAAAGCATCCATTATTGTCTTATGACGTGCACGATACATACAATTCAAATGTATATTCTGATTGACACACCTATATATAATTATTGAACTAATGATAAAACCGTAATATTTTAGGGAATGCAGTTCTTGTTATATAACTCGTAAACTGCGTAGCTGTCTAGAATATGACGTCCACATTGTGTGTAATTTCTTACGCTCTTTTTAGATCCAAATATGCATTTTTTTAGTCGACCACAGTTCAATGGAGGAAATGGCATGCGTAAGAAATTAATTTTTTTTATTATTTTTTCGTGGTCAAATTATTGGTGGAGTTGCTGTTTTTGTTCTGAAATCAAATGACTTCCATTTTTTATCTATTTCTCCTCTTCCCGCAGGTGGGCCAAGAAGAGGAAGAAGGGGTATGTTTTGTCGCGTCGAAAATAAAGATAAATAGAAGTTGATAAAACAAGATTGTTCGATATTGATTTTAAATAGCAACAGATAGAAACAATTTAGCCTGTTCTGGGCATTCCCTCCAGCCTCGATTAGTTCGCTATTTTGCGGGTAGGGATTGTTAGATATGCATTTAAATTGCTAAAAATGAATAGATTTTGTTGTTGTTGTTCTTAAGTTAGTAAAACGAAGCGCGGTAGTTAACGGTGCCAAATTGGCGGAGGAGTGAAATAACGTGGGAGGTTTGGGTCGAGTTGAGAAACAATCTGGACATGAACCGACCCAGACCTCCCTCGTTTTTGCTCTACTGTTACATGACTACCGCGCCGTTCGCTATTTTGCTCTTTTTTTTTTTTGTTTTTTTGTTTTTTTGTTTTTCTTTTTTTGTGAACTGAACACCTAGAAAAGGCAAGATAAAATTCAAATCTTCTAGCTCACCTTTTTTTCATGTTTTTTACTCGAAGTATAATTAAGTGCCATCGCTCTTCCGCAATACTCAGTCCGATGCCCCATAGTTATAGTTTCATCCACATACCTTTTCAGCCGCCTCTCATATTGATATAACTGGAAGATATATAGCAATGGACAAGTGAAGCCTGACAAATGACCTCATCAGGAAAAAAAAAATGGTCGACTTATTTACTTGTATGAAATTTAATGCTAATAGTGTATTTTTTTGACAGATTTTAACATCATTCCACAAAGTGAGCTGAGTTCACGCGACGAAACAGGTGGCTTACATAAAATACTCTGTTCTACTGATTGAACTTTTAAAGTGAAAAGTACTCTGACTGTTTGTTGCCAAAATTTAACGTTTTTCCTCGCTTTGGATACTCAGATGTAGCAAACTTCTTTCTCACATACTGTGGGGGAGGGTATCAAGATAACATTCACCTGATCCTCACTAAAGTACTGTAATATTCTGGTGTTTCCCCCCCTTATTGGCAGCCAATTTTCTAAAGTCCTCCCCCTCCATACCCTGCTAACGACGACTGATCCGTTCCCCTTGAAAAAAATGTAATCTCCCCCAAAATCCACCGATCCCGCCCCCTCTCCCTGAGATAAATAGTGACTATTCCCTGAAGTATTTCGTACGTATGACGCAGTCACTTGTGAATGTGGATCGCGAAGCTCTGACTGCAAGCGGCTAGTCTTCCGCGGGCAATCAGAGCGAAGAAGACCAGCAATTAGTTGACTCAGAGGCCAACACGCCGGCCAGCATATAAGGAAGCAACGAAGGTCCTCCACTCCTGACTGTTCTAGGCCAGCTGTGACAAGCAGTGCGCAGTTGGAACTTCGCGATCCACATCTTCAAATGACTGGATCGAGAAACAAATATAGTTCTGGATCTCCATCCTTATTGTAAAGAATAACCACGACGTTTTCGTAACATCTCATAGTCTGTTTTTGATCAAAGATCCAGTCGCGCAGAACTACATAACGAGAGAGCTGCCTGGTGGTGGAGCTGGGAGTTAGTAGTACTATTTCATTTATTTTAGTAATTTATATTGAATTGCTTTGCTTTCGTGATGCTTTTTGGTTATAAGTTTGCATTTGCACGTACGAAAAAAAACCTTTTCGTTTTGTTTCGCTTTCACAGGACGGCCAAGAAAAGGTAAGAAAAATGTGCTGATGTGTTCAGTAGATATCATCATTATCATCCAAGATCGTGCTGCGATTAATAACTAATATACAGCCTCGTTGAGTTACCCTGACGGATTAAGCTAATTTAATTCTTTTCTTTGAAAAATTCAACCATCTGTTTACAAGAAAATCGCGAACTTGTCTCGTGAGTCGTGAGTCGAGATAACTCGGGTGGACAAGTTCTTGTCTCGCCTACTCGTGAGAAGGCAGGGTAATCCTGACAGGTGGAATGACTTTTTGGAGAGATTGCTATACAATCCAATCCTTCGGTACTCATTTGTCCAATATACACCCTGCCTAGCAGGGTGCAGTTTTACTTGAGCGGACAGTCGTTACAACTCAAAACTCCATATAAAACTAATGTAAAATCGTTTTGAAGTTGGGGGTTTCTTTATGTACCCGATACCATTTTCCACCTTTAAAAGCACGCACAACCCACAATTCCTCTATTCGCTCCGACAAAGGGCTAACGCTCGAAACGTCAGCTTTTGTAATCGTTACGGTGGCCAATTTACCATTTCAACTTTGTTGATGTATCCAAATTATATCGTTACCCCCACCGACGCAGCCCCAAACAGTTTCTTTCGAAACTATCAGCCTTTAACCATTTAAACAGGTTAGCCTTGGAGTAAGGCCTAACTTGGCAACGAGGTCAGTTTGCTGATTGCAATCTGTGCAAGGTTCTCAGATTTTTCCCCCTTTCTCACTCACGTGACAAATACCAAGCGCCAATAGACATCCTTTTTTACATAAATCTGCTTTATAGGTGACATGTGGTCAGATTTTGATCAGGAGGCGAAGACAGCTATCGAGAAAGCTCTTCAAGATAATCGTAGGTTACAAAGGCCACAAGTTGAACTGTTTAGCTATCATGCATGTCGTCCGAGTCCATAACATCTGCTTGTTTAATATGCCTGTAACACTTTATGAGGAATTCATTCATACCTATCTTGCTGTTTATTCATCTATATCTACCTAGAAATTCACTTATTTCATATAATGTTTAATATCTGATTATTCATTCATTTGTTTGTTTGTTTGCCTAATTTTCGTGGCACTAAGAAATTACGGGATTTCCCTGAGACAGTTGATTTGTTTAGTTCCTTTTAGTGATCATGATACCAAAACTATTTGGGAAGAGATGACTGACGACTTGTACATGTGAGATGTAAAGACAGTGGCCAAAGGTAAAGACTCGCAGACACTTGGATATGGTCTCAAAGGGGCGACTTTTGGCTTCTACGGCTAACGATGAAATTTTGGCCAAGTTACGGCTAACGGCTCATATCGGCTTTCCACCAAAAAAAAAATGTCAATTCTTAAACTTGACGGATAAAGTATTTGGCCTTTTTACTGAATGTCGTTCACCAGTTTTCAAAGTGAAAACGGATTCTGTTTCAGGAAAGTTCCATCTTACATTTGCCTCTCATGGGTTTCTTGCATAGTGAATATGAAGTTTCAGCATTTAATTTTTATTTATCAAAATGTACATCTTTCATGGTTTAAATTTCTGGCTTCCCTTTCAAAATCGCTTTTGAAATCGGCCTTCATACTCGAAAATGTCCTTTTTTTCGTCATTTTAAAAGGCTTAGGAATAGTCCTTATACTTTCTCAAACTTCCTATTTTTAAGCTTAAATTAAAGTTAAACCCCCTCCTCTTCAAAAAACCGCCCCTGGGTTTCTCACTTATTGTTTTTTGGCAATTGAGAAAGCGAGTTTCATCAACGCTGCTTCACTAGTTTTGGCCCTGTACTGTCTTCTTTTATTCTGGGCTTTTCAAGTGCTTCAAGCGCTAAGCCTTTCCGTGCTCATGAATAATTAATGATGTCCAGGCATTCTGTGCGATGTAACCCCATTGAGACCTTCCTTACAGAACGTATCTGATAAACACTCTGCTACGATTCACATTTAGTCTTGTATGATTTGTGAATTTTTTTGTCAATTCAAATTCCGTCCACGCTATTCGGCTCGTGCTATCGCTGCTACAGGCATCGATCCTGGTGAATTCCAAACGACTTTCCTTCCAAATTAATCGTAAAACAAATTGCGTCATTTTTTCACATCATTGTTCCGCTATCGTGTCCAATCCTACCATCAATCAGGGCTCAATATCCATCAGGTGTAAATTTGAAAATCTTACCACCACCTTTTACAGTTGCACTTACCTTCCACTCTAATACGGAATAAAGAGACCACCGAAAACAGAAAGACACACAAATCATTAATAACGATAAATTATCTTAAGCCAGCTTGACAAGATTACAGAAAATGCCATTTTTAAATTCATATTATCAGGCAAAATGCTGAAGGGTTTCACTTTGTTGTCACTCCTTTTTCTGGCGACGGTTTTCTTTGGTCAGGTTCTCAAGTTTTTTATCTCTGCCCTAAACTCTTGATAATTTTCAAATCTCCTTTAATAGACGTCCAGAATTGACCATTAATCTTGATCCAAAAAATGTCAGAACAAGAAATTTCTCATAAGTAGCAAAATAGATGAGTATTTTTTTAAATATCATTGTATACGTGTACACATATTGAATTATCAATGATCATGAACTAATTCTTTTTACCTTTGCTTTTTTATTATTAACGACAGGAAAAAAGTTGAAGTAACGTATAGCTGCATTACTTAGATAGAATAAAATAACTGATAATCCATTTTCAGAAGTTTCGTATGCATTATTGATCAATCGACATTGAGCTGTACGTCCATTAACAAGTAAACTCTATTCACAAATTTGTCTGAAAATTTATTGGTGTCTAGACTGATGTTTAAAAGACTTGTAAGGTAATTTTCACATTATGGTTTACCAAAGAGAAACTAAAAAGTACTTAAATATTTTAGTCATTTCTTATGATTTCCTATCATAGTTGCTCGAGAGAAATGTTCACACACAAATTTCCTTTCCTTTAGGTTGATGGGAACTTGTGTTCAGCGTCGTCTGGTTCGCCATCAGTCAGTTATTGGGGCAAACGATCCTGATTTCAATTATGAACCGACATAAACAATACATTTTAGAAAGATGTAGTTTTTAAACCAAGAATAGATTGCTTTATATTACATGCAACGACTATGATTATTAAACTTCATTCTACTACAAGAGCGTTTTGTTGAAAGTTTACAACCAACATCTTAACACGCTATCAACCTTCTAGGTAACAATTCTGGGCATCAATTACTTGAAACATGCTCACTTGAAACACCTGTACGCTTCGCAAGTGTTACCCTTATTACCATCCGGTTCTCTTGTGCTTTCCGTTCCCAAACTTCCTAGAAAAAATTAATGGAAAAATATAGTACTGAACTAACCCTCAATATGGTGAAGTGCAATTGAACATGTAGTATACCATGGCCCTAGCTGATCGACATATGCTGTATGTCTGTGAATCCCGATTGAAAACCGATATGGTAGAACGAATTGTAAACTAACTCGATTTTAATGCTTTTAGCCTCTTCTACCGGTACCATCATTCCTTTGTTCAGAATGTTTTGTTTGCATTGCGTGACGGCTCATGACGAGTGTGACTTGGCGGCCTCGCCTTATTCAGATTAGTTTACCATGTGCAGAACGTTTCGGGGACGTTCTTGTTTTTTTTTGTTGTTGTTGTTGTTGTTGTCGCAAGAAGCGAGTGAAGTTGTTAGCATTAAAACCGGAATTTCAGAGACCTTGTGTGAGTTAATTTGGTGTCACAGAAAACGTTTTCCACACCATTAACTTCATCTTTTTATGTTGTGCCATCGTTTTGTCACCTGACAATTATCAGGTATCACCCCTCATGTCAATAGCTGACGATCTATTTACATAAGAATATTGAACGGAAATACGAGAGAATCACTAATCCAGGCGTAGATAAACATAAGCAGGACCAGAATGCGGTGATTTTAACACCCACACGAATTAGCGTTGGGTTTTTTTTAAACAAGTTTTGAGTCTCTTATAAATGAAAACACTTGGATTTGACCCTTGCAATGCTCCGTTATTTTTTGAGACTAACTAAACATTCATAACAAAACGCACAACTGAAAATGAAACCGAACGAGGAAGGCTAAATAAATATAGAGATTGGAAAATTTCGCAATCAATCTAACAGAAAAGTAAACCAGTTGGTGATAACTTGGAAACTAATTATAAAACGCGGAAGAAAATGGACAGTTCAATTGCGAGCCTAAATTTGTACTCGTACCCAGGTGAATTCTCGTAATGAGCTCATTTCAGTGTTTAGGATTTCGCAATCGGTTCACGATTTCATTTTCGATTTAGAACTTGTACCATAGCTTAGAAATGGCATCGAAAGGTTTCAAATGCAAGGTTTCAAAGGCAACATAAAAAAGTTAACACATAAATGCTGGCTGCCTGCACCCCTTTTTAAACTAAAACGGACGCAACTTGCAGGATCGATGTGTTTCTATTGTTCTCAATTGCACAAAAACTGAGGTAGAAACTTATTAAAATATTTGCTCGTTTTATTTGTTTTCATTATTGAACTGGCTAATGCAAGGTTTCCTATTAAAACAATTAATCAAAAGTGGAATAAAAGAATAAAAATCCTCTTTGCTTTTTACGTAAAACAACAAAAATTGCTCAGCGTGAAAAATTTTGCCCATCTAACAACGGATCCAACAATTCATTCTCCATTTGTCATTTCGATTTGTCTTGTATCCAAATAGCATTGTCTTAATGAATATTTTAAGGGATTTCTCTGTTTCAAAAATTTGTATTTGCTCTTAGAAAACAGTCATTTCCGCAGGGTAATTCGAGATATCTCAAAATTTCGGTAAGTATACGTTTGCCGAGTTCCATTTCTGTTTAACGCCACATGTTAGTCAGTAGACAATATCTAATCTTTTTGTGTTAAAAAAATATTTGTTTAAAACCAAGCAACTGTCTTCCCTCTCGCGTTTCCGAAAAAAGGAAAAAAAATGTCAAACATTCATTAAGCACATTTAAGTTATTAATTCTATTAAGAGTGTTTTCTAAACCCTGAAATGAGTCGCTTCGTTCCCAGGTATTTTTAGTTTGGTTAGATACTTATTTCCAGTGCGAAACCTGTGTTAAACAAGGTGATGGTGTTCGTTAAAAAGCATTTTAATCATAAAGGTTAAAATTTCCCATTTCCCTCCCAAACAAACACTTCCACTATTTTTGACCAAAAAACTGGGCAAGAAAGTCAATATTTGAGCTACTAATTTAGGTAAGAAGCGAGGTCAAATACGCACGTTAAAGGCAGGTGTGGACAAATTCAGTTTCACTTCGAGTCTTGTGTAGATCGGCTCTGAAAGTGGAACTCTCAGAATTTGTTATTTCAACCGGTAAGTATTTTTAAAATCTATTCTAAGCATATTTTTATTTGGAATATTTATGTCGGACACTCTTAACTGGATATCATCGAGAATGGAAACTTGTTCGGAGTCCTGAAAACCTACTCGTATGCTTAAAAAATTGCCTTTAGTGCATGATCAAGCTTCGTAACTCCTCTCATGTACGCCTTACATGAGATGCCTTTTCTCCGGAATCTGATATTAAAGAAACAATTGTTTCATCAGTTTAGTCGGTAAAATAAGCCCCTTTCTGCTCATTCAAGAAAAAAGCTCTCATTGTTCTTATCTCTATGAGTTTATTGTTTCGATTGTCCTCACAGTCTGTCTGCGACCTCGCACAAAAAAGTAAACGGTTCCTCTTTCAGATGACAGGTACCAGTTACACATTCTGTCAGTTTGCACCATCCTTAAAAATTAGATTCATCTTCCCCATGTAAATTTATCTCAGATGCAGAGGTACAAATCCCGTCGAGGCCAGGATTTTTTTCTTTTTTCAGGCTTCTTTCCTTAAATTGCAACTCACCTGTGAGGATCATTACTCTACTTAAAATGTTGTGCAGGTCGCTCATTGTTTTAAACATAAAACGTTGAAACGTGAATCCTTACTCTTCAGAGACATCGAAAACGCGACGAAAGCAAATATGAGACTTGAGTTGCTTTTGGTGATGTCATGCGTTCTTTTGGCGTTTTCAGTGGTTCTCGGTGAGTCCAGGGATGAGCAGAAAATATACTTATCTGGTCTGTCAGCATATTTCATTACAAAAATGCTTTAAGCATGATAATCCAAGTTCAACATTTTTACCACAGGATCTTTGGAAAAAAGGTCACCAAATCCTCGTTGGGGTAAGTTATTGTCCTTGTTACCCTCAACTGCATGAATAAATTTTATGCTGATTTTCATCAGCATAAAATTTATGGAGGAAGCTTCCACTGACTTTCTTAGTGGTGGCAGTTAGAGACATCAGTTGGAATTTCAAATAATGGCGCAGAGGAAATATAACGGTGGAAATATTTTTTTCCCCATGTTTGAAAGATGCTCACCTGGAGCGAAAATACGCGCTCATTTTGCCACCTTGTTAGCGGATGCAATAAACAGGATAGGAGTGGTACTGAAATAGTTATCTTGTTTTGATAACAGGTCCATTGAGGAACCATCCAAAAAAACATCAAGGTAAGAGATCAGGGCCTTGGAGCAATGACGAGGGTGACATATAAATGATTCAAATCAATCTTATTACTGGGAATCCTCCGCCGAGGAAAACGTTTTCAGGGAAGCTTGTCATAATGTGAATGCGACTTAGCCTGTACCAGTTCCGGTAGCTGTGAGTGCCTTTTGTGTTCAGTGCCAGGCGTATTCTACCCTGACACATCATTAAGCTGACATAAAACTACTGAGTATGTGTATTTGTTATCAATTAGTCTACAACGGAGAGTTCAGCACCAATAGCGATATATCTTTTAGTGTGGTTCAATACCAAATTGTGTTATTTTAGTGTTTTCTTTGTTTCTTATTATATGACTAGATGAGCGGCTATGGCCATGGCAAAGCGATGCCAAAGAGAAAGAAGGTATCCGAGAATATATTTATTTTGAAAGCCTCATTTCAACAAAATCTGCATTGCTATCGTTAAATTGTGTTTTAGCTTTGTCCTTTTCTTTTCTTTCTTTTTTTTTCTTTTTTCTTTGTTTTGTCTTAAAACAGACGATCGAATTTGGCCCTGGAAAAGGGACACTGGAAAACATACCATTGAATATTTATTTGTTAAATACTGTTTTAGCTTTGAAATGTTTCCCAGTCACTTTTGTTTTGTCCTACAACAGATGATCGATTTTGGCCATGGAATAGGGATAGCAAAGAAGGTACGTGAGAATATTATTGTTGGAAGCTGTACTTTGACACTTAAATGCAGTTATTTGCCAAATACATGCGGATTTAGCTCTGTCTTCCTTCAAATTTCCAGCAGACAATCGACTTTGGCCATGGCAAAGGGACGTTGAAGAAGGTACTGTGGATAAAGTTGTTTAGATGTTTATATCCCTTCATTTGAAGAATCGTGTTGAGAATAGTTGTAAAGTTCTAGTTACAATTCTCTTTTGCATAAGTTGTTGCGGTTATCATTGCTGTTATTAGTATAGTTGCTGCTGTTGTTGCTTATGGTGACTTTATCTTAATATTAATGTTCTTAATGACACTCCTACTTTCGGTTGCTATACAAACAGCAGATAAGCGAGTTTGGCCATGGCAAGATTCAAATGACGGAAATAAAGGTATGCACTAGGACTTGTTCAGGTTTCAGATGTTGTTTTTGGTGGAAAATCTTTGATACTAGGGTTGAAGAGTTACTTTAATGGCTGTTTTCCTGAGGTTCGTTACGTTTTCACATCATTAACATACTTGAGCGCGTGATTATTTGTTAAATTTTCTCAGCTGTCATGATGAGGTCTCATTTTGTTTCTTGCAAAATAGGTGAGAGAGTTTGGCCATGGCAAAGAGACACTAAAAAAGATGCAGCAGTGAATCCTCTAAAGATCATCATCTTTAATTAGCCTAGAACAGAGTGCTCAGTATCAATAATGATGTATCTTTTGTTTTACAATGTAGTTTAGAACTGGTTTGTGCAATTTTGACGTTCTCTTTGTTTCTCGTTATATGACAAGATGACCGGCTATGGCCCATTTTGTCATTTAATGAGCTATAATGAGATAAAATCATGTATCTCATACCATGAGAGATAATATCATTTATATAATACCATAATGCGATAACATCAAAGGTATCTGTAATATTATTTTTTGAAAGCTTCACTTTGACAATCGCACATGGTTACCGATAAATGGCCTTTCTTCCAGTTTTCTTTGTTTTCTTTTTTTCAAAACAGATGATCGACTTTGGCCTTGGCAAAGAGACGCTAAAAAAGATACCGCAGGTAATTTTCTTTAGACCATTATCTATCCCTAGAGCCATTAATGATGTAAGGTCAAAAGAGAGGATAAAGTGGTAATTATACATTTTCTACAGGCGAGAAAACCGAAGACGACGAGTCCAGGGGTTCGACGTCAACATCTTAAAGGTACAACTTGAAGCTTTTTTTGAGACAAAATGATAATAAAACTTAATAATTAGCTTTCAGTTTGTCAAAGCTGATTGTGCCCCGAATCGTGCTTAGCTCCGTTGCAAGTTCTACTAGAACTGTGCTGAAATGGGTGAGAACCACGGCCAGCCCCCTTAAGATATGGTCAACTATCAGTTTGTACTTTGTCTTTTGAACTCCATGCACTAGGTATGTACCCCTTTTCCAAACTGGGTGTGGCTGTCCTCTCAGTACGGAGGGAAGTATTGGCACTTATTGTGCCGATGACCGTCCCGGCTATCTATTCTTGAGAAGAAGATGACAGGAAGTCATATACTGTAATGATAAATCTGTAATGATAGTTAACCTTTGTTGCTGCTATTGCTGTTTTTCTTCACTCTTTTTTAGAGCAACGTGACGTAGAACAACTGGGTGGATTGAAGAGACAAACTAGATGCAACTTTAGAAAACAGGAAACTAAAAATGACTTTAAAATGTTTAATAAAGTTCAAAGAGGCGTTAAAACCTACACTGTCGTTCTACATTGTCTATTGACTTGTCCTCTGATCAATCTAAAATTCGTCTGAAAAGTAGATAGAGGAGTTCGAGGTCCCTAAGAACATCTAAAAGCGTTACAAAATTGTCGTGTTTTATCGGATCATAAAAAGTTCCAAATCGTTAAATGAGGAAAAGAACACTTTTTCTTGTCATTACTTAGGGTTCATTAATACCTAATGCTCTCACGTATCAAAGAATTACATCGCTTGTGACTTTCAAAGGTTGATCAATGACTCAATATCGAAGGATGGAACGCACTCTAACACTTCGCAATTGCACCCAAACTCTGAAGGCCCCGCTGGTACTCTGCGGCTTTTTCTCTCATATCCTGGCATGCATTCAACATAGTCAATGTACGTCAAACACAGTGGCTCGCACAAAAATCCTTCGAAGTATTCAGACACATAACAGGTGCACTGGTAGTTGCATTTTTCATCTGGAACCATGACTTGTCCTTCACTATAGTGTTGGTCAAAATACTGACACTGGCCTGTGGTTAGAAGAGAAAGTTAGGTCACGAGTGAATTTTACACGATAAATAATTAAGTAGGGAATTTTTTTTTAGCCATTCTCGTCCCACACCCAAGATTTTCCCTTTCCATCCTTTCTTCTTCATCTACTTCTCCTCTTTCCACTTCTCTCGAAGCGTGGTTCTAACTCAGTCAAATGTCTCAAGCTTTGTTAACTGGTTACGCATGCTTCAATTATCTACCCGCCCTGCGTGTCCCTCCCTCCCCGCAACACCAATCCTTCCATCTTGTACGTCCAACTTCAACTCACTACTTAGACATACAAAGGTCGTTTCCACGCGATACACCGTTCCGCAGATGCTATTCTCTTAGCTCCCTGATTCGTTTCTCACCCACGACATCTCCCTTTGATTTTCGTTCCATATCTCCGCTTCCCACCCCGGCTGCTCAATCTTTCGCGAAAGAGGGACTATTTCCACACTGAGCAAGTTTTATCTTATCTTTAACACATACTTTTTTTTGCCGCGCATTTTTTAAAGGGTAATTTAGTGCTAAAATGATAATTTTCCGTAGTATGTTTAAAATCAAGTCCACGAGATATAATCTTGTCCTAACCGACAGTTTTCAGTTAATTATTCTTTTGCACTCGTGTTCTTTTTTCTTCCATCCCTCATCAGTTGGAGCGTAAGGCATGCAGGGAAAAAAGTAACTGGTCGCGTAAATGTCCAGGACTACGTCTTAGTCGTGCAACCAGACAGACGAGGAGGTATCATATTTGCGACACAAGTTCCAAAATGCATTGTCGTCAGTAACAGAGCTTACCCTCTCATAACTCTCTTTCAAAATATAAATTTCCCATAACCCATGACATAAAGCTATACGTGCAAAAAATTTCATTTTCTCTCGCATTCTCAGTCCTTATTTGTTAATCTATCCTTTCAGCACACCACATGAAAGATATTTCCGGTTATGAGGTTTAATAGCCGACTTTTGAGAGAGATAACCTCAGGTTTTCTGTATCAGCTGCACTGGTGATTCAGAAGTAAATGCGCTGTAATATACTTCGCCTATACTAAAGTTTTCCAATTCCCAAAAGGAGAGGGATACTTAATGTCATTCCTTTCGCAAATTCTTACGACAGAACTCCTGCATTATCAAGCTAAAAACACGAAGTTTTCCCATTGGTCTAGCTATGTGGAGATACACGGCGCGCTCCGTGGTTATCTCTTCGGATTCTAGATTTCTCCGGATTCTATCCTCACTGTTATGTTCTATTGTCCCGGATGAATGTTACTGAAACTCATTTGTCAGTTCCTTTCTTAATGTTGTCAGATTAACATGAATATTGTCTTCTGCCGTGTGGATTTTTAACAAATCTTCCATTTTATTTCTTTTGCTTCTTTATTTGTTGGTGCGTTTGCTTCTCGTTTGTGCGTTTCCATCTTTCCTTTCACAATATACTTTCTCCTAAACCGTACGTTTTCTGCGATGCCAGATTCACGGTAAACAGACCTCCGTACGATTCGTTTACGAGAAGATAATTAGAATTAACGAGATAACTTCGCAAATCCTATTTTCGCTGTTAATAACTTAAGCTTAAGAGATTATCAGCTTAATATAGGGATTTCCATGAAGGCTAGTAGCTTCGTGTGGCTAATCAAGGCTTGAAATCTGACCTTTCTTTTTTAAACATCGAATATCGACAATGGCGGTGGATAAAATACAAAGATTCGGTTTCTTTCGTTTCTTTTTTAAATATAATTTTTGAACGAACTTCAATGTCTCTGACAGCCTCAAAGCTTTTTGATTTCTAGCCTTTACTTTTCCCAAAAGATAAATAAACATGTAATTTAATTCTACTCAAGTACTGACCCAGGTTGAATAAGGTCGGTCGAAGAGAAGGTAATGAATTGTGAATGAAGCTTTACGTCTGTGTTTTAAATCCAACGAAGGAAACAATGTAATGAGTCCAGCTTTTATTCGTTAGGTCGAGATTTGAAACTAAGGAACTCAAATCCCAAGTTATGGAACTACAAACAACTAGGCTGTTTTTATTTACTATTTATATGCCTCGGTAAACTGATAGTCGTGTCTTAAAAAAAGTCTTAAAAAGAAGACTGTTAATTTGCTTCGGTTTCTTTTCGTCGCGATCGAAATCATACCAGCCGAGACAAACATAAAGGCTGGAACGAAATTTGTTTAGAACTATCAGTGACCTTACCTGATGCTTCGTCAAAATTTTTCTCCATAAACGTCCCTCTGAACTTCGGATGAAGAAGATATTTTGATTCTGTCTGGCAGAAAGATATGGCCAAGGCCAAACAAAGGATTACACACCTAAACACCATTTTAACTGCGCTGCGTTGAATTGCCTTCGCGAATCGACTTCAATCAACTCTCCGGACTACCTAGCAGTGGGGTACGTTTCTCATTCAAAACGCGGTTTTCCTGCTTTGTAAACGAGCCTCGTAAGGCGTGTGATTATAAGCAATTTCCCAGATTCCATAAGCTTCCGTTACAGTCTTATCTTAAAGCCCACTTCTAGCTGTTCTCATTGTTCATAAATCAAACAACAGTCAAATCGGGTCGAGGAGATATAGAGAGTGAAGGGTTATTTAAGGATTTTAAGGCGTGTTATGTATCTAGGAGGCTGTGGTTGAAATTCCAGATGTCTTTCGAGAAGTTTAAAAGTATATTTTTAAGCTCTGTTTCAATCTTGTTATAATGTTTCTTAGTGGTTTTGTGGTGGATGTGCATACGTGTGAGTTCCAAAATAGCCTCTCCATTGATTCCATTGCAGCTTGGCCAAACCGACGGATCTATTAATATTTTCAAGGCCAGCATATAGGTTGGCTACGA
This sequence comes from Stylophora pistillata, assembly GCF_964205215.1. Taxonomy (NCBI): domain Eukaryota; kingdom Metazoa; phylum Cnidaria; class Anthozoa; order Scleractinia; family Pocilloporidae; genus Stylophora; species Stylophora pistillata. Next base: position 27,769,143 of record NC_142527.1, on the reverse strand, counting down.
AGGCCTGTTTGAAATTAGAGCAATCATTAACAATATGGTGTTTTTTTTTAATGCGTCATTGATCAAGAGATAAAACTAAGTAAGTAAAATTGTTGTCGCGCTTTTCGCATCACATTACGTAGTTCGTGTTTGCTTAAGATCCCCCTTTCGTTTCTACGACCATATAAGGCTTCACTACATTTGAACGAGTTCAAATGCCTCGTATAATTTCAGTAAGATTATTTAATTGCTACTTACACAAACAGAACATATGCCGTGATCTTAATTGAGAAAAGTTACTTGGATCGGGACCAAACGGGAACACAGTTCAAGCAGTAACAGATTTAAAACTATGATGATAATGGACGCCGGCAGAAGTATGAGGTCATCTTAAGTTGGCCAAAATCCGTTCTTTTTTCAGCCGCAGAGGTGACGCCATCTATAGCCGCATCCGTCAGCCTTTTAAACTGATTGGCTCTTCTACACACAACATCGGTTGTATTGGCTGGCTAGTTGGCCTGGCCTTAACTTCTTTTTGCTGGGTTTCTTTCAGAGACGAGGTTTGCTTTGCCCGGATTATTTCAGTTACTGCAGAATTGTTTTAATCTATTAAGATTTTACTAGCCAATTAGAGTTCAGGCAATACAGAGCCTAACAGTTTATCGATCGTAGAGACTAACAAAGAGAAACCTTGAACTGCCGTATAGCATAGGCGGCGGGTATATAAATGATCATGGGCACACTCCTAGTCTTTTAAATGACAATGAAGCTAGTTTATTTAAGACAATAATGCAACCCACTGAGATCTCAAGTGAAATTAAAGACAGGTTTTTGAGGTTTTCTGTCATGGGCTCTTCATTAGTTCAGTCAGGAGGGGAATTATGCTTCTGACATGAGCTCGCAAGACATCGAGTCTACAGGACCATCCAATCCATATAAAAAAATGATGAAGGATAACCTTTACGATGGACTACGAGATGAACCGGTCGGACTCTTTCAGGAGTCGAAATCTGAAGCCCTGATAATTTCTAGCCAGAACTTTATTGGCCCCCTGCCACGCTTGGCCTTTGGTAATAGCTTTATTGAGTACAAATCATCATCTAAATGTCTTGGGGTGACAATTGACAGCAAGCTATTATGGCAAGAGCACATAAAGAACGTTTGTAAGTCATTCAGCAACAAAGTCGCAGTACTGAATCGGATAAAGTTTTTACCGATACCAACCTTAGAAAACATATATTATAAAACTATTATCCCTAGTGTTTTGTATGGCATTGTAGTCTGGGGGTCTTGTTCTTCAACCTTGACGGATGATATTGATCGAATTCATTTAAGAGCTACTAGAATTATTTACAACCTACCCCATAGCATCCACAGTGATGACATCATGAACGCTCCACACTGGAACTCTATTGTTTCTTTTTACATCAGGAGACTTTTAGTTATTACGTACAATATCTATCATGGAAATAGCATCGAGCCTCTAAATGACTAATAGTGAAATGCGAGACTCCTTATGACTTAAGAAAATCCCTAAAAGTTAAGGTTCATAGACCAAGAACAGAAATGGGAAGATCTTCGTTTAAGCACAGACCTGCACTATCCTGGAACCTCCTTCCCGAAGACATGAAGAACTGTTCAAACTTAACTTCCTTCAAGAGAAAACTCAGGGAAAATAAGAGAATTCTGAAATCTGTCAGTTTTGCTAAAGCTTCCTGCAGCATTTCCTACAAATCTGTTGACTTTAAATACTTTTAACATTTACTCCGTATTGTTATTAATATTCATTTCTTTTAATTGTCATTATTTACATACCATTTTCGGTCTATTCACTAATTAGGTATTTATTAATTGATAGTTTAATTGATGCAGGTCCACATCAGGACGTAATGTCTTGCCTATCCCTCAACCTGCTTTATTAAATAAACTATGATGATGATGATGATGATGATGAGTGAGGTTGGAGCAGAACTACGGGCACGAGGAAGCCAATGTTTCTGTGCGCGGCACTACGCAGGTCAAGGTTCTATTTGTAAACTAGAGCCCTGCACGAGATAGACGTGACCGAGCCCCTGGACAGTTTGACTTTGTAGCATAATATTTGTTTAAATCATCCGGCCCCGTCACACGAGACAAAATGTCGTTACTCCCCGTGCCTTCAGAGTGAAGGCCACGGGGAGTCTGTTCCTTTTTTTCTTTTGATCTTTAAAATAATAATAATGATAATAATAATAATAATAATAATAATAATAATAATAATAATAAATGACATCCGTAGAAAAAAAAAAAAAAAAGAGGATTACCGATCTCCAGGTCGTAAAAATCAAATCTCTGAGGCGTGTCAATAACTTGAAATTCTTCATTAAAACAGACGACATATTTCCTGTATAAATTCATTATGATTTTTCGTTTCTTTCATTTCGTTTCATTCTGATAACCTCTGAACAAAAAGTAAGTGGACGAAATTTAAGTAGCTGTAGGTATTTTCTAAGTATTTTTCTAGTTTTTTTCTCATCGGATATGGTCATATTTGAAAGAAATTCCAAAATTTTCTTTTCGTGCACATATCTGCATTTCAGAAGACTCTAAAGATAGCCGGTTATTGTCTTAAAAGTGCAAAGACAGCGTCTGTCGTCGACGTCAAGAGCTGAGTCCATGCGTCATTGTTGACTACCTTTTTATCAAGCTGTTGACATTTCCAGAAATTGATAAACTGCAATCTTGTAGTGATTTAGGCAGCAGATATTAAGAAATTTTTCAAAAACAAAAAGACACACAAGCACGTACTGTCGACTGATACACTTGAATATGCATAGTAATTTTGGTAATAACATCCTTTCTGAATGAATGTTTAATTTTTTTCTTTTTTCAAACGGGGAAGGATACCGAAAGCAAAGGGGTTAAATAGATGAAAATCCTTAGATTACGTAAACATAAGAGGATTCAAAGCTACCTTTACAGAATAAAGGTAGTTAATTAATTACCTCCTTGGGCATAGCTGCATTTTATTGGCCTTTTCATTGTTCGTGTTAATTTACGTCCGGCAGTTGCTTTTTCATTATCGTTTCTACCTGGGTTTCTTTTATCGGAAACTCTGTGTATGCATATTGAGAACAATAAATTTGCGTCAGTAAGCTCATTTTCTATAACTAATGGCACAAAAATACACAAAAACATGTCAGTTATTTTAAAGCATAAATTTCTTGTTTAAGTCGCACTGAGAGTTCATTTAGTTGCAGTCTGACACAATTCTAAAAGCTCTCTGGTCTCTCTCTGGTTGGTAAGTTAAAAGTTTCAACATGACACTTTCTTTCTTGGTAATTATCCTGCTATTGTACAGAGTTTTGTATTCTAATTAACTTTTCTCAAAAGAATGACATCTTTTTCTATATTTCCCATTTAGTTTAACCCATTTTTTGCACATTAATTCGCAATTAGCCAAACCCACGAATATATCGCAAATGACAAGAAAAAAATTAAAAATCCTGAACCCGACATCAAGTATAGTTCAGAACTTTAAAAGGCTCAGCCATTATCGAACTCTCAAACTCTTTAGTTTTTATGGCCATATTTCCGCAACATTTTAAAAGCTCTTAAATTTGACGCCAAGTACCTGAATGGAACAAAACACTTTCTCTAATATTTATCGGACTTAAAAACGCAGCGGGAAGACAAAACTTATCTCTGCGTTCGTCGTTGGACAATTTCACGATCAAGTACTTTTTCATTCTGGTTCTCAACTTAGGATTATCTCAGATTCCAGTAATATCTTTCAGGTTGGTTGTTTCATTAATAATTTCATATCTTAGAGTTTGGGGTTATTTTTTTTTTCATTTTTGCTAATGTTTTGGTTTTTTCACTTCGAAAATTTCATGCTTATAAAACGGACTACCATTGTTTTAATTCGCTCCTCCTTTTATGCCCTTTGGGAAACCTTCCTATAGTTGGAAAGACTCAGATAAATTTTAGTCTTCTCAAACTTTTACATTTATTATACCATTTTTGGTCTATATGTTATCCTGAAGGAACATGATTTCATTAGCATCGCTTTTGTTTTATCGTACTAAGCTGCTGTTAATAGTTTTGTCATTGAAATATGAGCCAAATTTCGCCGACGCATATTATCTCCGATTCCGGTTGCCTTAGTTTTTTTCCACTGTCCTTTTAAATTAATTCTGCAGGCCTTGTGCTTCGTGGGAGGCAAACTGTTCACCGCACCTGCGGCATGCCATGTGAACTTTGTTCATTCGACGGCCAAAATAACATTGTTTATAACTTCAATTGTTACAATTTCTTTTCGTTTGTGGAATCACGCAAAGAAATGTATTATTATCTTAACAGAGGTTAGGGAAAAAAAAACGGATTGGATCAGAGAACGTTAAATAAAGACCGCCTAATAGTATCTCTACGAAATGGAGATCAAACCACCCTCAAATTATGGATAAAAGTTCCCATTTCATTTTATTTTAGTTAATAAATTGCATTTTGACAAAACGACGCATGAAGGTTGGTCAAGTATTTTTGCGTACGAAAGTATTTACAAAAACTTTGATTTTACTTTATTTGCAGACGAAACAGGATAACGATGTTTTCAATGTTGCCAGCTTGCATCCTATTGGTTACTTCTGTAACAATGATTTCCATGACGTCAGCAGCCACTATTGCTTCCTCTTATGGTAATGATGATTGTTGCTTGGAGACAACTTTCAACTTGATGAAAGCGAAAAAAGTGAATCCCCCTAAGCCCTATTCCGTGCTAAATCTTTTTATCCTACAGTGACTTTTCTTCATATTAACTTTTATGACGCAATTGAGCGAAGTATTATATAATCTGTTAAGGCCCATCAATGTAGATGAGCTTTGCATATGCATCTTTTACCAGAGGGTTTGATTTTATGGTCTAAGTTTTTCAATCGTCGGTATAAGAGTTCGCCATGGTAAGAAACCATCTTTAACAGAGCTACTAAGCAAGGTGAAGGTTAAAAAATTTCGCTACCGCGCAATGTATAGCTCACGTCATTCATGACAATAAATGTCCCTCAAGAAGCATCCATCATGGTGATTTCGCTCCTTAGATGCTTTCCTTAAATAAAAATTAGATTTCACCTTTTTTGAAGCTTTCATCGACACATAACTTCAAAAATGATCTGTCTAGGCTACTTATATCTCGCGTGAGAAATGTTAACGTTAATATTCCCACAAGTTACGTCAACCTTATTGCTATAGGTTTCTGCATGCATGCGGCTAAACCAGTCTACCCGGGAGAGTCACTTGCCCTTCAGGATTGCCAGTACAAATGTAAATGCGTGGTTAATGAAGGTTACTCCTTCTTCATGTGTGAACCTCTTTGTGAGAGGTACTACGACCAGATCACGTGTTCTGATGGACAGGAACCTGTCATGAAACTTGAGGAGACATCAATCCCTGAATGCAAATGCCCCAAATACGAATGTCCACCCGAGAGGTTTTCCGTGTCTCACTTTATAGAGTAAGTGCTAAATCCATTTAGTATATCATTGCTTTGTTGTTGAGCTCAGTTTGTTTCCTCCAATTCGTATCCTATGTACATCCACTGAATAGTGCGTTTTAAAAAAAGGGAAAGTCTGTAATCAAGAGTCCCACCCAGCCTGAGCTTATCCAAGTTTCCCTAGCATGAAGCTACGAGGATCATCATTACACCATCCTGGATGAGATGCTAGTCCGTCGCAAGGCTACCCCCCCCTACCCAATATTTCATCAGGCTTCCCTCACAATTTACCGGTACCCATTTCTACTCCTGGGCGGATCGAGTTGGGTACTTTGAGAGTACAGTGTTTCTCCAAAGAACACAACACATTGACCAGCTGGGTCTCGACCCTGGACCTCGATCCGGAGTCTACCGCGTCTCCTTATGATTTATTTAAAAATAACACCCTTCTTATTTTCTCTATTTCAGTTACGGAATAGACGGGGATGGGTTTTTTGAACCAGAATTCTATGAGGAAGGCGAAAGTCCTTACTTTGAATAAAAAGCCTTCAATTCTTCAAGAAGTGTCACTAATCCAGCATACATCAGCTGAAGGACAGTTAAAATAGACATTGCCCCAGTCAATAGGGACTTTAAGCAAACCACGACGGCTACAGCAACGAGAACGTGGAAAAACAATAGATCTAATTGGTAGAACAATAGCCCAGCACGTGCGTTTTAAAACTTTGTACATTTCTTAGCCGTCCTTTGCAAAACAACAACGTGAAATCACCAAAATTTGCGTCGTCTGCGAAGCGAGACCGCGGCGGCAAATTATTTTAATTTACATTTGGAACTCAACGCTACTTTTATGCGTTATGTCGAGTTTGAGATCTGCCGCCCCGTGAGACGGTAACCACATCCATCCATTTTCGAAATTCTAACTAAAAGTAGAATCTCATTTTTTAATCGACGTCTTCCGTGCCGTTGCAGTCCTGACTGCTTAAAGTCCCTAATAAAACACAAAGCACAACCTTATGTCTTATAGACAAAGCCATCCTTTTTTTTTCACTAATTTTCTTTTGTTGTTGATATTTCTGTAGTGATATTTGAAGGTAATATAAGTAGAGAATAAAGTCTAATCTCTACCATGGACCGTTCAGAATTATTCTTTGTTAATTGTTTCAGTTAAGTTGACTTACAATTTCTTTTTTCATATACAAGACCTTATGATTGCCATGGTTCTTAAAATTCTCTTTGTATAAAGAGACGTGTTCCTGCAAATAGAGTAAAAATGAGTGGAGCAGGTGATAGTGTGTATCTGTAAGGCCGGAGAAGAAAAGTTAGACCAGCAAAACCTATTGAGATATCAGCACATATCTAACATAACGTTACTTTCGGCAGTCTCACATGAGAAGTGTCGTGACACTTGTAAGCTTGTGCATCGTGCAATTTTTTCTAAATTTTTTTTTCTGGTTTTTGTTTAGCGGCTGTTTTACCACTGTTTTCAAAAGCTTGATAATTATTACTTTTGCCGTCTTTTTCACGAGAATCGCTTTGTTAAGGGGGAATGAACCGAAAGATGTTTGTTTCAATCATAATATTCAAGCTAATCCGATGAAGACAGGTCCGAAAATAAAAAAAATTGGCAGAAAAGTTGGCATTTCAACAGGGAAGGATAGGAAAACCAGATTATTTACACCAGCATCAGAAATTTTTTTTTTCTCGAAGATCGCTAGAAACAAAATCGCTCATGGATATTTATCATGTCAGTAATTTGGAGAGCTGGCGATATTCAAAATGCACTTACACACCAATTATAAGATAGCTACGTGAGGTCACTGATAATAACAAAAGTTTAAATTTGATCTGTTACCTACAACGGGGGCGAAAAGTTTTAATAAAAACTGATACCAGTTTCCAGCTGGTTTCCTTCCTCGTCGTAGCTTGAGTTAGGAAGCAGTTGCTGCGCTCTTTATGAGTTTGTCCAAACCTGATCACGAAATGTGACAATTTTTAGTTAGGAGAAAGTTACAGCAGATTACACTGAGGAAAATCTCTTTCACAATCAATTCCCAATTAAAAGTTATAGTTAGCGCTTTAAACTCGCATATTAGAGTTTCGACTTGCTTTTTACAAGTAAACATTCTAAAGTAGGGATTAAAAAATCAGATTATCGACAGAGAGGGCAAAAAAAGGACAAAACTTTTCCACCTTTAATGCGTAAAAATGTTCATTTTTGTATGGGAGAGAAACAAATAGAGGATGTTTGCGTCAAAATAATGAAAGCACTGTCTCGAACAAGAGAAAAACTCGCCAGCAGAGAACATCTGCGGGGGATTATAAAATTGGTAAACTTGTATTTATTGCGCTGCCGTGGCCGTTAAAAACAAGCTGTACTTACATCCAGAAGCTCCAAACCGTTGGTTTACAGAAAACAGAGGAAACATTTTCAAAGATATTCCACCAGGTAAACAATTTCGGTGATATGAATGGTTATTCCAACAGTAAACTGATGGTTGACAGTGTAGGTTACTACTACATGTATGCCCTACTACTCTCTCTCTCTCTCTCTCTCTCTCTCTCTCTCTCTCTCTCTCTCTCTTTCTCTCTCTCTCTCCCTCTCTCTCTCTCTCTCTCTCTCTCTCTCTCTCTCTCTCTCTCTCTGCCTCTTCGCTCAATGTACAAAGTTCATCCAAGGATTGGGCATTAAATGTTGGCCCCTTGAGTGGTTTAAAGAGTTTTGAAGTCGTCCTTTAACTTGCAGGTTTACAATAAACAATTCGATGCTACTTCCAATCGAAACAGGCGCCACTGAACGAAACCAGGCCTGCTTAAATTTTGGCATAAGCTTTGACATTTATGTGATTGGTAAAGAAACAAGAAAATAAACAAAAAGCGTGGAATACGATGAGACGTATGCTGCAATGTTTTAAATTCTAATAAAAATAATTTAAGGGGAGGTAAAGATTATCCACTAATTTCAAAGACAACGGAGAATTGTCTTATACCCCATTCACAAAAAAGCTAAAACACGTCCTAAAGCTATTCTGTTAGTTATGGTTTGAAATTGAGATTCCTTAAACCGTTTTTGGTCGACTTAAAAATCTAACCAACTCCTTAAAAACCAGAGAGTACTGGAACCCTTTGTAAAATTTATTTTTTCACTGAGGTTTCTATTGCTGAATTTTTATCCAGTTAAACCTGGTTTAACTAAACATGTGTTGGTGGAATGGGTTATAAGTTTATACCACACAGTCTGGTTAAGGAGCAAACAAATGCAAGACATTATTTGTATCTGAGAATATTCAACAAAGCTCATAAGTTAAACTGGTGAAAATCTCGCTGTGTAATTCTCATCCCAGCAAAGGAATGATTACTATAAAATATCCATTTCGTTTTCCAATCGCTTTCCCGATGATAAAGTAGAACTTATGAATGTTGTTATGCCACTGCTCGGATATTATGTGTTTCCATTGGTAGTCTTTCTCGTCTTATAACAATGCAGTAAAAAACGAGTTGTTCATCTTTACCAAGATGGTGTTCGATAGTTTATGTTGACGTCAACTTTGGTCAGCAGTCTTAGATCTAGAGGATAGAATGATTAATATAAAGTTTTAAACAAGATAAACATTTAATTCTGTCATACCAAACTCACTTTTCTGTTGCCACTTCTGTTTATAATTGCCATTGTTTCTGCTTTTAATATTATTTTTTAACATTTATTTAACAGCCTCCGCGTTAATGCATGTAATTTCCTATTTCGTTACCTTAGCGAAGCGGGAAACCATTTTGTTTCCTTCGGTTGCACGGAAAGGAAAAATCAGTATGTGCAAATTATAATATCTCTATAGAGCTGATCAACTCTATTAACTAGTGTGTCGTAAACTGCTATTGAGTTATGAAATGAAGGATATTGCTAAACATCGATGGAAAACATAAATAATGCTAGCTTGTTTTTTGCGTATTCAAGAAAAATAATGTATCAGACAGTCAAGAAAAATGGGCAAAACATCTGTGCAACTATATCATTAAGCTTATTAGTACGTGTATTCAAGTTGATTTGTATTATCGTTACATACAATGAAGATAGACGTGCATCTTAACAAGCCCTATTATTTTACGGAAAACCTGCTTTAACTGTTTCAACAACCTTGAACCCGAAAGTAGCCCAGGTGATTGATGTAAGCTACTGCACTCTTCTTACTGTATATTTTCAGTAATGTTTTTCAAATCAAGCGATGAATTATTCTGAATTTCTACATACCAAAGTCTTAATGGTGTACTTTTCTAATTTTTCCTTTAATAATCTATGGCAGCTGTGGCTGGACAAGAAGTTTCTGAGAGCGAAAAAATTAAGAGCACTTTGAAATACAAATACTTTAAGAAGATTAAGAGAGAGAATTAGACGACTGGATGTACTGTAGCATTTTTCAAAAGGTTACTATTCCAACACCCTTTTTTTAACATTGATTTCAGGCTGTCTGGATATTGATTGTCTATTGTTAAGAGTTCTAGACGTTTGTAAACCACGCTATTATTTGTCTTTAAGCTTTAAATCAGAAAGCAGGCAAGCAAGGTAAGACGAGCAGGTGACCAAGTGAACAATCGATAAGCAAGTTGATATTCGAGACACTCAAAGGGGTCAACAGCCAACAGTTATACAATCAAATACTGAAAAAACACAAGTATGCCCAAACTGGTTGCTCTCAGCGATCAAGACTGGTCATCAGCTTTCAAAATATTTAGCCCTTCATAGTAAAGGTTGGAAACGCTAGTCGTTTAACATGCACAAGTATCTACTCGCATCAGTATAACCAAAGTCACCAAAAGCCGGATCAATGTGCTCAGCCCAAAAGTTGGGTTCGAGCATTGTTTCAAAATCCTTCACGATTACATAATTTGTCTCTTCGTCGCGCTCAAGTCCTAGTTACATTTTTTAATTTTTAATTTTATTTACTTTTGAACCTTCTCTCTCTCTTTCTCCTTAGCTTAGGTTGACGAATTATTGTGAAAAGAGAACATGGTGTTCGTTATTCTCATCACGTTCCTTTGCTGTATAACAAGGATTGTTGCAGAATTAGGTAAGGTTTTTTGCCAATCAATAAAACTTATTCATTACCTAACTCTCAAACTACATAAATCAGCGATCACAAATGAGACTGTTGTTATAGTACTATGTCTATGAATTTTTATTTTTGTAGTTCTCCAGAAGAGAAATTAACTACCTACAACCAAACATGTATTGTATTGTTTATTGTATAAACACCGTAAGCCTTTACTGACGACAAAGTTCGACCAACGACTTTGGATTTAAATTGATGACACTCTCGAAAGATTGGGGCAAAAGGCGAGTGGCGTGGCGGCAGCTGATTGGCGATATCAGACACACGTAAAAAATTTATCGTAATTTTAGAAGTGTACAACAACAGCTTTTATCAGGACTGAAAATCTTTGTAAAATACCTCAGTTTATGCGATAAAACCAAATCATAGATGAACTGGGAAAGGGTTGCATATTTCTGTATTCTATAATCACCAAATTAAATAGTACTTTGTGTGTGACTTACAGACTGTGACCTCGACGTGTGTGGTTCGAGGTACTGTCCGCCAAAATATTACAACACAGCAAAGGAAACAAAAACAAAAGGAGACTTGGTGTGTGAATGTCTAGTTTGTGTCAAGAAGCCAACAACTCCACCTCCATGGTAAGAAACCAAGAGAGATATGAGATAACCTCATGTAAGAAATGAAATGGGTAGACTGGTTTAACTATTGTTGTTATGAATAAATGATAACTTGGAAAAAAAAGTGACTCTCGCACCAATTAGAGGGCTAGTAGCTTCAGGCTCGCCTTAGAAGAAGATGCACGTGGTTGTAAGAATGACCGCATCACCCTCCTTCCCGGGAACATATCACAACAATATGATTGATTTTACATTCGCTACGAATATTGGCGACGTAGGAGTTCTAACTTTATCCAGAATAATTTTCTAGTTGTTCATTTTCTCGCTAGATTCGATCTAGAAACCATAACTTTGATTATATTGAACAGAAATCTGGTTTGAAGGCTATGTAATAATAGTAATAATAATAATAATAATAATAATAATAATAACAATAATAATACAAGAACTTATAGTAGTGTCGGTTAGGATATATATTCCTTTTTTTTTTGCGCCAACCCGTGTTCTTCCTCTCCCTCTCGCAACTTAACTCAAAATGGTGATCTATGCAACGATCCTGACGCATTTCTTACCTCCCCAATGGAATATTTTCCTGAAAAACCGTCATCTAGATACATGCCCTTCCCCCCATATAAGGAAATTAAAGAACTTGGTTACAGTAGAAAGTGCTGAAAATTTCAAATTCCTCGCAAACCAATTTATTGGATTTTATTGGTCATGTTTGCAGATGTTTGAATAACTTAATCGAAAATACTGCCAACAGGAATAGTTTCTGTCTTTTCTGTTTCCGACTTAGTATTTTTCGATTTAACCTTTTCTTGGTTGAAACAAAATTAGGCTGTACCACATAAAATTTTGTGAGAAACCCAACGGGATGCGTGTGTGAGGGTTTCTATAAATTGTTATTAGTTCTTATTAACCGAGCGGAAGGTCTGTATGGGAGAATCTTGACCGAGGTCGCCAGTACAGACCAAACGCAGTGAGGTCTGTACCAGCGACCGAGGTCAAGATCCTCCCATACAGACCGACCTAGCTCGGTTAATAAGATGTTTATTATATGGATGTGTCTTACATGCCAGTTTTTTTATATTCTTTGTACCTTTTTTTTCTAGACCGGTCTAGATGCCGGTCTAGATGGGAAAATCTAGACCGCTTTCAATATTGATTTCAGCCAATCAAATTCGTGAATTCGGTAGTTCCTAGTCCTTGTGAGACATGGACACAGCCATATAATGATAGTCATATATTTAGCGTTTGGATTTTCATGAAGCACTGCCAGCCTTTCTACAGCTATGTTGCAAACCCTGATATGCATGATTCCATCGTTATTTTCTTAACTTACAGGTATGTCAACATATGGAATAAACTGGGAAAATGAAGACTATTTGCCTGTAAGAAACGTGCACAAATCTATCGTGAAGATAATTGTAATTTTCACCAGCTGCCCCTGAGAAATTCGTTACGAGGGCTCTGCTAAGACAGTCACTGTTAATTTTCCACTAAATAGTTGTCTTTTCAATATCATCCTCATTTTGGGTACAAAAATTAGCATTGTTGCTCCAAATAACCAGGCGCTCTGTTTTTGGAAATAAGGAACGAAATTTCAATTCGACATAATGACGCTTTCAAGTTCACAGACGTTTAAGACAAAGGGCAGAAACAACTAATATAGTTTCTTTGTCCAACTGTGTAGGTATGTTTTATTATTATAATTATTAATTTTGAATCAGGAAATTATGGAAATGTTAAGAAAGGCATAAAATGTGTTTGTGCTAGACGCACTTTAATTTTCAGTTTTTCGGTTTTTTTCTTTTAGATATGTACATTTCAGACCTCTCGCATTGGTGGCTCGACAACTCTGCGATGCGACTTAAACTGAGTTTAAACTAGCGTGGAATCAAATTAAAATAAAAGTAGCATATGGAGGTTGTTTGCCTGCTTTTACTTTGGGTTAGAGGCAAACACTTTATTGCATCTTCTGTATTTTTTGTAACAGTTTCCTCGTGCGTAACTAAACGATTTCTCCTTTTGTTGCACGAATTCGGAAGCCATTCGTTTGTCTTCGCTCCCCGGAAGCAGAAACGTACCTTTAACCTTCCGAATAAACCCTCTGCTTGCAGTTGAGCGAACGCACAAAGCACCATTCACGAGGGTCTGAATGGGGGAGTACAAATGTCGGTTGTCAGTTAAAATCTCGGCTATTTATAAGTTCTCAGTTAGATTTTAGGCCATTTATCAGTTGTCAGTTAAATGACAGTTAATGATTAACTTAGCGAGTTAATTATTACTTTCCGACCCTAATTTTGGCTGAAAAGGCGCATAAAGCGTAAACTTGAAAACTAACCGAGTCGAAAATTGATACATGAACTACTCTTTGTCAATTCTGGAATGAAATAATTCTAAGATATTCCATGTGACTTTCCAAGTGTCTTTGTTTGAAGGGTTTTTAAGTAAGTTACATCTCTTATGCACACCAAACTCTGTCTGCCCTTGTGCAACATGTTCGAAAGAAGATCATCAGAAAGACAGAAAAGTTGTGAAGAGTCTTCTGGCTCAATATATTGGTTTACAATGCGTCGATTGCGATTGGCTTCGATGAAATGATCGGAAAGGAATGTTCTTTTGTCTACTTTTCAAGAGAGTTATTAGAGACATCTACTGTATTGAAACGTACCCTAGAAATCCAAGCGAAAATGGCGCGAATTGGTCGCCCGGATCTGGAAACTGTAATTGGGGCGATACCTTCATCCTCTCGGTCAGAAAAGTCTTTTTCTGGGTCCGTGTCTGGGTCCGTCTGCATATGTTCGCACCTCAGAAACTCCCACTTCAACGATACAGTCATCAACAAATGTGACATCTGTCACATTCCCCCCTTCCGAAGTAGCTCCAACGGAATTTCTGTCGCTGCTGAGCCCCACTGGCTGATCTCCAAAGTTAGACTGAATCGTTCCCTCATCCCATGTTCACTTCGGTGCAATCTTGTTGCGTCGTGTAGACGGCTGGTGGTAAAACCCCTGCTTTATCCTTAGTAGTTTCCTCACAAACTGTCCTTTGCCTCAACGGACGATACTTCCCCAAAAATTCTCTCATATTACTTTCAGGTCTCGGAGTTTATCTTTTCTGAAGGTAGAGGTAGCATAAAGTTGACATCTGCAAACTCCGTGCAGGTCTGAGGGACAGGATAGTAGGATTCTTCATGAGTAAAATACTTAGCTGCCCATTTTTTCACTGTCTTCAACAACTCCTTGGTAATTACATATATTCCAAAGTCTTGAGAATATTGCAATGCGGTGAAGGTCTCATTCTTAGGATGGCAAACTGCGTGTAGACTCTCCACAACTGTTGTGAGTAGTGTTCACAATTCAATGTCTTTGAAATAATCGTTGTTAATTGAAGCTGTATGCTGCTGTGCAGGCGGCGCATTCGAGGAGTTTAAGTGAGACTTAAGTTTTATTAGACACAGTTCCTTCAGGGCCGTTGGTTGCTGTGGTTTGCATTATACTGTGCCATTGTTTCACCTTAGAAACGCCGGTCTCTTTTCGCGATGGTGTTCAGACAAACTGTCAGTCGCATCGCCGCGACGCTTTGAGATAACACTTTTTCATAAGGTCACTTTAGCTATATCATTCATAATCTACATAGAACATAATCTACATGAAATCAAGAGTGACGAAATTCTGAGCTCTTATACATCGGCATCTAAAGGGCGTTCTACACTACAGAGTACACTTTTAACTGATGTATTTATATCAATACCAAATACCAAACCATTCCAACACATACTGTTTACTTCGTTTCCTGTTCCAGCCACCATGGTCGGAAGCTCCAGATTCCATTGTTCGTCCGAAGCCAGGCAAAATTGTCAAAATCTCTGAGGTCACCAAAATCTCTGAGGTCATATTCATTGGACAACTCCTTTAGACCAAGGAACGAAGTAAGGTGCTTTTTCAGCGCCAGTACGGTGTTTACATCAATAATAGCTATTAACGCTCAAATGCCGTTTCCGAATCAACTCGATAAAACGTACTTACAACAGCTTTTAAAAGTAAGTTGAGGATCGAGTTGGGTATCGAAGATCATATAACCGATATGTGACATATGACCTTAATGTGGATGGTCCATGCGGTAATTATTAACGAAATATGACACTCTGGCATACTCATAATGATATGTAATAAAATTAAAACCTACTTATATTGGACAAATAAATAAACTGTCCTTATTTTAAATCCAGTTTTCAGGATATTCAGGGCGATACGATCATGTGCCAGTTGTCAGTAAAAGCCCACCACAAATGTCAGTTGTCAGTTAAAATTTTGGTCATTTGTCAGTTGTCAGTTAACCCCATCCAGACCCTCATTTACCGGCGCACGATAAAAAAGCAGTAGCTTTTGTTTTAAAAATCGCAACTCGTTTTGTTCTGATGCAAGATAATAGGGACCTTAAGCAGTCAGGACGGCAACAATAAGCACTACTCCTGATAAATAAAAGGCCATTGCGTAGGAACTACTCTCGTCCGCCACATAACCTGTTTCACAAAAGACGTAAATAGTGAATCGAAGTAAGGATGCAGCATCGAAGCAAAAAGTTAGCCAGATGAGATCATAAATTATTGCCATGTTAGTGAGACTGAGTGTCGTAAACCTAAAACTAAACCAATCACAACAGCCAATCACGGCAAGGAAATCATCCCGAGGAGCCAATAGGGACCTTAAGCAGTCAGGACGGCAACGCCGAGGAAGACGTCGATTAAAAAATGAATTTCTACTTTTAATTATAACTTCGTAAATGACTGCATGTGTTTACCGTCTCTTACAGCGCCACACCTCAACTTCACCATAACGTATGAAAGCAGTGATGAGTTTTAAATGGAAATTAAAATAATTTGCCGTCGCGGTTTTCGATTTCCGCAGACGACGCAAACTCTGGTGATTTCACGTTTTTGTTTTGCAACGGACAGCTAAGAAATCTACAAAGTTTTAAAACGCGATTGCTGGCTATTGTTCATTAGATCTTTTGCGTTGCCACCTCCTCGTTGCCGTCACCGTCGTGGTTTGCTTAAGGTCCCTATTAACTTCCTCAGTACAGTTTTCGTGGATTCAAGAATATCGAGATAAATGAATTGAGCAAACGTGCACCTGCCATAGAAAGCTGATGAACATGGGTTACAAAGCTATTCGTAGTAAGCCCCTCCTCTTCATTTCATGCGTTTGTACGTTATAACACTTGTAATAATTCATGCTTAATCATAGAATCTCCTAATTACATATGATGGAAAGACATCTTGGCAAGCTCTAACGAGCTATTCAAAGGAGATCTTCCAGTTATTAACCCATAGAAATTGTGAATAAATAAGAACTAAATTTTACCAATGATAAATTTTAATTGATGAAATACTTCACACATTTTTTAACATAATCTGTTAAGTTTTTATTTAGTACAAAAATTATGCTTTGAATATTTTTGGATCAGGTGTATAATATACCGAGTTAATGCGCCTCTTTATCTTTAAGACGAATATTTGCAATGTTGACATGGTTTATGCATTTGTCATAAGGGGATTTTCAGATATTGATATTCATTATTCCCAAAGTATTTGTGTCTAGACAGCGTTATTGAATACATAAATTGAATACATAAATAGATCAAATGTATTTCAGATGATTCAGAGAGAGGAAGAACGGTCTGGAGTTAATTTACTTTTGACAGTCCCTCTCCTTTCTCCTTTTCTTTTGAACGTAGGTCGACGATCAACGATATATTTCCAAAATCATAGAATATGGCATTCATTGTCTTTATCACTTTACTTTGCTGTTTAACAACAGTAATTGCAGAAATAGGTAAGGCAGTTTCTCAATAGATAATTTCATTATTGAAGTTCATCAGTTCTACGCTTTTTATTGGCCCTTTAGGAGGTCAAGTTTCTTTGTGTGAATTTGAAGTGTGCCGGCTCGAGGCACTGTAATCCAAAAATTTACGATATAGACGCGGAAACAGTAAAGCAAGGTGATGTGGAATGCAAATGTATCATATGTGTAAGGAAGCCAACTAAACCGCCTTGGTAAGAATTATAAGCGGGCATTATGATTTAATTATTGTTTTATTCATGTTGTTAGAAATAAATGATGTCGAAGAAAAAAAAATCAGAAGAGGTTCAAACATAATGGGGCAGTGTTGGTATAAAGTTCACCTTACCCTGTAGAATATAGAAAGGTAGGTGGTGGGGAAAATAACTCCATCCTACTCCCTCCCTTTCCCACAATTCCGTTACTCCACCCTTCGCTGGTTTCTTTGCACCAGGCTTTCGTCGATCTTACCAATCCAACATGGCGGCTTCAATACCTAATCGGAAAATTGATCACTCGCTCATTGCTCGTAATTACCTCGCCACTGCAGAGCTCCAAACAATAATATGGAACTCGCAAAATGTCCTCGCATATTACATGTTAAGCAGTCGGTTAAGGGGTAAATACTCAGAGCTGGGATTTTCATGAATCATTGTACAGAGCAGCAGATGATGGCAACTCGCCCCATGATTTTACTAACCCATACGATTCCATCGCAATTTTCTTTGACGCACAGGTATATCAAGGTATGGAAAAAAAAATAGGAAAATGAAGATCATTTGTCTGTAAGTACAGTAGAGTAAAGCAAAGTACAATGAAATACTTCTTGGTGACAATAGTCACCCTTGGGGCATTTAAAAAAAGGGTGTGTTAGGGAACATGTGGCAAGGCCTGTTTACACCGAAACTTGAGGCTAAAATCATGTTTTCCCCAGCAAAGTTAGTCAAATAAAACTCAGAATCCGTTGGATGAAAATCACTGTAAAGGCGGGCGTACCAAATTGGGCCGTCATGAGGTCAAACCAAATACAACTCTTTATGGTTAGAAAGTGAAGTTCCATCGTCCAAGTAAACTCAGTTTTTGAAACGGAGAGAGGCTATGATCAACCTACTTTGTCAATTTATTCACCTTAAATGAAAGAATCTCAGAGCATTATAAACAGCTAAACACTTAGAAACACGCGCACTTGCCATTCTGTACATAGCGCTAAAAACCTGTCCAGCGTTAGAAACCTGTCCCAGTCTGTATATGTGTATAATTTGAATCATATACACTACAGTTATCTGTAATGGTTTTCTCTCCTTTTAGATACACATTTTACCCATTGCGCTGGTGGTTCTACAGGAACGCGATGTACTTTAAAATCAGTCTAAATCTAGTATAGAACTGTGAGGAATAAAGAAGCTCTTTGTGTTCCCCCAGAAATGAGTGTTTGAGGAACTTATTCTCCATGTTTGATGTAATCCATTTCTTCCCTGGAAATCATAATTTTTCGCGATACTAGCTGGTAGTCTCGTATCCATGCCTTCCACGGCCAACAAAACGGTTGCAAGTTGCAGTTATACACGTACGGTAGGATCTGGGCGCGAGATTAACTGTCAGGCTCTGCTAGGTTCGTCCGCTTGCTAGGGGAGGGTGAGGTTGTCCGTACACTAGTTGATGATGAAACATCGATTGCCAGTTTTTTAGGGTCGGCATTAAATACAATAAGTGGGAAGAAATGAAGTGCAAGGGGTGGGGTTTAGTAAAACGCAGCCCCAGCCTTGTCCCCACTCACCTCCTGCTTCCCCTTCCCCCCCCCCCCAACGTGATAACCCGACCATCACTAAGGCTAGGGACTTAAGTTGTTTACCCTCTCCATTCAAGATGGATACATTCTTGATCTTTCCTTTCTGATCTCAACACTTTAACCGCTAAGACTAGCTAGCAAGCATCAGGAGAATAAAGGAAATAATCACCAATAAAAGAATCTCTTGATTGTTAACAAATTCTTCTTGACAGCTGTCTTAGGAAATGTTTGGTGAAAGGTATTGAGAATATGCATACTGATATTACGGTGCAAAGGGATAATATAATATGTAGCTGTTATGCAGAGATTATGAAGAGATGATTGTTACGGAGCTATTGTGCGAGATCTGGACGAACCGATTGAAGTTTACGAAGTCCAAATCTTAGCACGTTGCTCAATTACTTTGGTAAGCTAAATCTCAAGAGCCACAAAACACTGCTCTTGACACCAGTCTAGTCATTTAATGATATCAGGTTTGTTATACATAAATACAAGTTAAAATCAACAACAACAAAAAGAACTAGCCCAATCCATTTTTCAGCAGTTTTACAATAAAAGTAACAGTAAATTAAAGTAAAGATATTTTTCAAATGAAAAGTTTCAGAAAAATATCACTGGAGTGGTTAAAAGTACCCAAGCTTTTCCTCGCTAATTCTATTTTCAAAAAGGAACATAATGATATTTCCCCTCGCGAGAGATTATTTCATATCCATCAGCCGCAAAAGCTCGTACGGGTCCATATACTGCTTTGGTTCGGGCTTCGGTTCGCGCCGGCTGATCACCGGTGCGTTAATTTCACTACAGGCCTTGATGGTTCTACCCTGATACGAAAAGCCTGGCCATGTAAGCTTATCATCTTCTGCACCATTCATACAGAGCGTCTGCTTGTCATATGTTCTATGGCAGTGCTCAGATCTCAGGCATGCTTCTGTACACTGCCTTATACAAAACTTGTATGCCAGATTAATTTCCTGTGCCTCGTCAAACTCGACCATGCTAAATCGTGTGCGGCCATTGCTGTACACGACCAGCGAAAACAGCAGCAAGAAAATGATCCAAGACTTCATCGGGGAATTCTGTTTGGCACTGTTCCGGAGACTGTCCCTAGGGTAATAAGGCCAAAGCATTGCTCAGCAAATCTCACTTTCTATAACTTTACCTCATCCCATAATTGAGAGCCACTTTACTCTCAGAGAAAAGAGTGTCTCATTGATCCTTTGATTTTTGAAGCAAAATATATTTCGAGGAGGTGACTTTAAAGAAAGCAAAATCAGATGTTTTTCTCGTTTTCCCTTAAATTCTGACTCTCGCGGAGACCATTTTAATTTTTTTTCCATCCAACCCTAAGCAAGTCGTATCGAGAAACGGCTATTTTGTTATCAGCACGATTTTAGCCAATCATAATTATTTTTGATCTTATAATATTGATTTAAGGTGAACGCTTAAAAAAAGCCTGGTATCGGAGAATTAGGTATTTTTCGTATACAAAACAGTCCTAAACAGCGTAAAATAACAATTTTGGGACAGTGATTATTGACCACATTTCCTTTTTCGCAACACTGATAAATGCCATATTTTTATTAGGGCCCCCAATTATGCTAATGAACAACTTGCGTGGTGTTATTACTTCAATGATTAAAAAAGTTCAGTAAGAATGAAATAAGAATTTACTCCTATATTGAATCCGTAGAAACTATCATAAAAAAGATATATAGCAACTGCTTCAGAAAACTTAAAAAGAAAAACGGTTAATTTCTACTTAGAAAACTTTCCAGAAGGCGATTCCTTAAGCTGTCTTTAAAGTTGCCATGTTTGAGTAAGTAATTCGGAAGAGAACAGGGTTTATCATCAATTTATAAGTGCAGTGTAAAAGAAATAGTATTATTCTGAAAAAAAAGAAAAAGGCCTTAGTTTTAGACCTTAGACAGTTTGAAGAGACCTAAGGTCTCGGGAAGAAGGCACTTCAAGGATATGGCTATTGCAGATTCTCTGCCCCACTTTTACAGAGCCATTAGAACACAGGGAAAAACTTCGCTCAGAGTTTTCAATTACGTTTTCTGCTTTTTGATGAAGTCGAATTAACCGGCGGAAAAAAAAATAAAAGGAGGCAAAATGTATCGTCTCTAATAAATACAAATAGGAGAGAGAAATTTTTTTTTTAATTAAAAATTGACCGACTTACAGATGCCCGGCAAAATCGACATTTTCTCTGACGTTTGAATGGTCGCAATTCCAAATGTCTTGCAAACTTGATGAAAATACGTTTTGCTGGAAAATCCATTTTGAACCCACTATTTTTGTGTTTTAATTATCATAACTTTTTTCCTTTCCAGATTTATATTTTTCTCTTATACCTTTTAAAACTCGATGAGAGAGAAATGGAACAAGCTGAGCACGCCAAACAGCAATCACAGCAAGAGCTTTTTCTCGAACTTCCTAAAACGCGTCTCTGAATCGCTTTAATTTTAAGAAGGGTAATTGTTGCCTATTGCCAATTCAAGGGGGACAAAAATTTTCCTCTTTTCCTCTTAGACATGTAACGAAACGTTTGTTAGCAAAATAGCATTATGGTAGACAATAAAAACCGTCGTAATCAGCATTTTCTTAAGGCTCTTTGAAATTCTTCAAAACATCGCTTTTTTTCTTCAATATGGTCTTTGCTCCCGTTTATTCCCTACCTGTTAAATTTAAAACTCAGCGTGAAAAGTTCCTTCCTTCCTTTCAGCACAGGTTGCCTTTAAAAACATTTCCCACTATGATAAGTAAAACGATTATCCAAGGGGAATCTTAAAGGTCTCAGAAAGAATCTAGCATCCAAGTAACGCGGTTGCTCGCTCGTCAGAATGTTTGATGAGAAAAAGATCAGTATGAATTAACATCCCAAAAATCAGGCACTTTAATTCAAGACTTTTTTTATTCAAAATTTTGAAAGCTGGAACAGTTTTTCTCCCTTACCACAAAAAATGTTGGATAATTTAGAGCTTTTGCATATTTACTTTTTTTCATGCTTTGTTTATCAATGAATTTCAATGACGCCATCAGTCCAAAAGGTGATGGTTTTTTTTTCCTATCGATTTGAAAATAAAATTTCTCCTGATTTAATAAACATAGATATTGGCGACTAAAGATTTCAGGATTAAATATTTTAGGGTTGAATTTTATTTATAATTGGAAGGATTGCCCTCGAAATTTGACACAAATCAACTTTTATTTTTAAGAAGAATAGGCGGTATAATTAATGTCCTCGCAAATGTGAGCTTTTTGTGTACACAAAGGCAAGATTAAAATAACTTTTTTTTTTTAATCACTGGGATTTAGCCTTTTATATTCCTTTGAAATGAACAACAAATGAAAACCAAAGTCAGCACACAGCCGGAACTTTGAACAGTCGCGAGGGAATCGAAGTCTAAAGTGAGTTAACAGGTTTCGGAAATTTTGTAACGTTTGGATAAATTCGCAAATCAGACTTAACACTTAGTGATGATTTTCAAAACAGAATGACGCTTAATTTCAAAAATTTATCCGAATAAATTACGTCATACGGTTGCTAAGGCAGTTACCAATTCAGTATTAACCCTGTTGGTGAAAAATGGCCTAAGGGATCAACAAGAACGCTTCAACGACTAGAGCGTATAATGTTTTGTAACTCTTTCTCAAGAAAGCGGGAAACAAACATAGCTTGAAAAGATTTTTCAGTTTTCTTCATGTGACTCATACATAGTGACCAGTCACATCTCAGGACTGTATAGTCTGTAGTGCAGGCGCCTTACTAAGGCGAGTAACGTTAAGAAGTGCGCAATCGTTTATTCAACTGGCCGTGTTTAATTTGACGTTTGAGTCGACGGTAGGGGAATGGGGCGAGAAGAAGCGAAATATTCACTGTCGGCCTCCTCCTCGGTACAAATCTCTTTCTCTTCCCAGCCTTCCATTTCCATTAAAAATCAAAGATGACAGCCATAATTATCGCTAAGAAAATACTGCGCACTCGTTCGCCAGCTGCCCTGCAGGCTATGGACCACAACAAAGCTTATTTTGTCGCTCACAGAATTCCACCCAAACGTTTCTGACACGAGACGTATGATAAAGAATATTCAAGTGAATCTACTCACTGCTTGGCCTAATTGATACGTCAAACTTTGCATCATGGGGCTGTAGTTTTTTTAGCGGCTATCACTAGTTAGACTTAATTTACAGAAAGTCCCGTTGCCTCGAGGAATTAATAATTCACTCCATAACTAAATACATGAAACTCAAGTTTCAAAACCTTTATTTAAGTTATGATAACAGTATATTCCAACCACTTGTGCTACTTTGCAGTGGGTCAAACTATATTGATGCAACGCCTAGATGACATTGCATGTTTTGGTAAAGATGCAAGTGTTTTCTAGACACTAAGTCAGTCACATTTTAGCTATGTATCATTAAATTTAAGTGTTCTAAATTGACGAGTTGAAAAACGTTTGTTCGTCAACATTTTTTTCCACATAACATACGACGATTGTAAGTGTTTTCTTTTCTCCTTCTCTCTGCGTATTTCGCGCCTGATAACACAACAGTAAGAGGTATAGGAATGTATAACTTCAAGAACAAAAACAAGTATCGATTAATGCTTTTGTTACTGAAGCTCAATCCCAATAAATGGACATTATTATTAGGATTGTTCCCTCAAAGGAATCATCTATCTACAAGATGTATAGCATACATAGACTGCCTAAGAAGAAGTAATTGGGAATGCTAAAACGCATGCATTCAGCTCAATTTTACCTAAGATATTCTAAGACTGCACTCAAATGGCAGCTTTTTACGCGAGGGGTGCCTTATGCACCCACCTCTGTGCCTTTGGGCGAGAAGGGCCATTTATCCTTGAGCTATCCTCATGATGCATAACGTAAAAGCACTTTTTAGTTCATTTGATTACGTAATGAGACTTATCACGTGTAACACAGTGTTAACGCTGACATATAAACAAACCGACGGCATCCCTTTTGATTCATTCCTTTGAGTTCTCATGAAAACGATTATAGGGCTTCTAAATAATATAGTACACCGCAACAACATGTTAAGTCCTTTTTAAATGAACTTGGAGTTACTTAAAAAAATTTCTTTTCTATCCTAAGCTAATGATTGCCTAATCTTTCAATTTTTTGGTGCAAGACAAAGCTGAATTTGTCCAAAAAATTATCATCATCTCTTTTCTTCTCAGCATCAGTCTTCGCCATGGGAGAATAAGCCAAGTGTTACATCAGAGATATTCTTTAAAGTTGATTATACGAATGTTTTCGGATATCAGGTAATCTTGCTTTGCTTCTTTAATATCGGACAGAGGCGTGCGTATGGTACCATATGAAAACGTGTCAAGAAATTATGAATTTGGCTTCGTTGCAGGGTCCTTAATTAATGGTATGGCACTAACTCTTAATCGAGTTATTGCAATGTGTATGTACTGCTCTGTGCTTCTGAAATTAAAACGAAAGAAACGCTCGAATTAGGAGATATCATATCTGGTTTGTATTTAAGGCCCGGACACCATAATTTATTGCCAAGGGGGGGAGAGGAGGGGGGTTAATATGTTGGTTGTGTTCCCCCCCTCATTGGCAGTTAATTTGTAATTTTCAGTCAATTTATATAGTCCCCCATATACTCTCTTAGCGACGACTAATCCCCCTCCATTCCTCCTAACAAACCATGTGATCCCCCCAAAGTCCTCAGCACCAACCCCTCCTGGCTGGTACCTAAACATATGTGTAAAGAGGCCTTCCTAATTGTTCAAATTTGTGATTTTAGGAGGGTCTTGATAAGCAGTCCTTTTAACTCATCTCTTACTCATGACCCAGTCGCATTTGAAGAAAAAATTAACGTTTTCTTGGCAAAATTCTCCCAAAAACCAAACCACAATTTTTCTTCCGCCTTGATTACTGTAAATTTCACGGTTCGAAGTCTTACCTCAGGTATTCCTGCTTTCAAGACGACTCAATTTATTTACCCAGACGTTTTCTACGTTTGCTAGGAGAGAACAAATTTTAAGAAACCGGGTTTATTTAATGGTGATCCAAAGTACGCCGTGCATCTCTCCATTCCGAGTATAAATAGATACCATCATGATTACATTGTTTAAGAATTTTTAACGAATTCTTTGCTGATTAGGAACCTGTCATCATTTGTGGTCGGGGGGGAGGGGGGTTTGTGGGAGGATTTCTATGTGATCACATGGTTTACAGGTCGAACACCAACAGAGTATAAATGGAGGGAAATAGCAGATAATAAGTGACCACCAATTAACTACCAATGAGGGAGGATCATGCCCTATGGGGATTCAGTTAAATTTTATCGTGACACAACCAATTCTACCGATTCTTACGGATTCTACCCCAATTCCCCCCGCTGAGAAAGATTTTAACCTGTCCCGCATCTGCAAGGAATGGCATGTCATCTGAGGGTAGAGGTAGAGCAAATGTTTCAGAGACCGGCGGATAAGCTTTAAGAGCAGAGCGATTCAGCATTTGTACACAGACATTGCTAGACTTACAGACTTACCAAAGTTCGGCATACATTTCTTTGTCTCACATGCGCATCTTCCCCTAGCGGACAATTCAGTAACGTTTTTCAATGTTTCATCAGGGCCGCACTCTGGGTCTGGTTTCTTCTTACACAACGGCGTACATCGCGTTTTCCCGTTCTTTTTGCAGCGACACTTGAGCGTGCAGTCTTTCGTAATAAAAACACGACCGCGCCTGAATCGTCGACCACCAAAGTAACAGAACTGTGGCTTGGAAACTGAAAGAAAGCATAGTTTTACTCATTGTTAGTCAGGTTTTAATGAAAGATTTCTGTTGCGTTCCCAACAGGAGGACGCTCACCGTTACTTATCGACATGCAAACTCTTCGACTCAAACCTAAACTTAAACTCCAGGTTTATATCGTTTTCCACTTTCCTTTCTGTAACACAGAACAAGAAAAGACGAGACATGATTGTGACATCTAACATGACGCACGCTTCTGATCAAACAAACACGCTTCGGATTCCCTTTGTGCATAATTATTTTATTACGCTTTTTCTCTTTGCGCCGGCAAAGACTAATTGACTAATAACCATCATTCGCAATACTCATGCTGAAAGATACCTTGCACCAAATTGCTACAATATGAGTGAACTGATAAAAAACCACATCTGGCGGGTATGGGGTTAATCAAAACAATAACAAATTCTCGAACGTGATTGGTTCTCACCAGCCCGATTGAGCACAGATCATGATCGTAATTAACCAATCGGACACCTGCCTCGCGGTCGTCCAAATTTGTTCATCACTCACTTGATTACAGACCGAATTGGACTCCACTCAGTCTTATTACCATTACTATCTTCCCTTCTTCCCCTCCCACCCCATCCCCCCCCTCCCCATTGGAAAGAGACCAGAAAGCAATGCCGCAATCCTTTCGACGCTTATTAGAAAATTACCTTATTGAGATAGTTAGTTTATTTATTTACTCTTCTAAACGAAAAAACCCAAGATTTCCTCCTTTTAAGCGTTCTCCTATTTACCAATGATCATACTTTCGAGGGTGCGGAAACCAACGTTTTGACTCGGAAGTATATTGAATTTATCCAACACAATTAGCTTTCGATGCCACTGTAGTCGTGTAAAGCAATTTGGCTTCAGTCTAGACAAGTTAAACGGCAATAGCTTTGCATCCATGCTTTTCATCATGTAGATCTTATTCTTTAACAGTAGCGTTATTAGCAAGATTAAGCAAACTACGTGTATCTTCCGCTCGAGTTTGGCAAATCCTTCGGTGCCACTCTTAGTTCTTGATTTGGATCATGGCACAGCCCTTTGGAGCCTGATGAATGCAGCTTATTGCGAGGAATTTTGATAAAGATAGATAATTCTTATCAGTTTGTGCAACGGAAGGCTTTATTAGTATCATAATTTTTTTCGGTGAGAAATACGATAGATTCCGAATTGCGTAAGGATCATGTTGCTTCACCATTTAGTTTTGTGATAAAGAAATATTGAGTATCTGCTTCCTCTCAAAGAGGAGTTCGTTTAGAGAAGCTTCTAGATCATCTTTCTTGTTTACGAATATAATTTTCTTATCGATTCTCATTTAAATTGGGAAATAAAAGTCAGTTTTACGAACGTGATCCAGAGGCCAAAAAGAGTGACGCCGAAAGGCAATGTCATCCTATCCAGTTGATCCGCCAGTTAATCTTTTTATCTTTTAGTCGTGTTTACCATTTCACACGAATACACCGCTACACGCATCAGGACGCTTTTTGCTAAGCTAAACGTTTTCTTAAAAGAACTGAAAAAATAAAGCCGAATAAGAAGACACTAGATGAGTAAAAAATTGCCGCAAATTTGTGTTGGACTCTCCTGATCACGCGTCCTAACAAGACCACATTTGAATTGCGAGACCTATGTTCTGGGTAAAGCTGCACTCTACTGGTCCCTTACACCGCCTACTAAGGGAACTCGAAGTCAGACCACCACTCAACAATGAACGCTATCGCGTGAAGTCTGAAATACACGCGCACCGTAATAGCTCCCACTATAATCCCATTTTTTCAAATCACTGTTAATCCTTTTTGCGTTGTTTGCATGAGGGTCAAATCGTTGCGTGCGTCCAGCTACAGGAGTCAATCACGGGAAGATACAAGAGAGAAAAACAAAAAGATCAAGAAAGTCACGGGAAAAAAAAAAACAATGGGAGAGGTTACAGATTAAAAAAAGTTCAGCAATCTTGCAAAATATTTTTAAAATTTGTTTTCCCACCACAAGCAAAATGTCTATTCCAATAGTTAAACACCTTTAGAGGAAATCTCAGAGTTTCTTTCTCCTCCTCAAAATGCTGAAATGAGGCTGCATGCTATCAAATCGCCGGGGTTAAGTTTCTGATTGTTTTTCCACATCCCTAGAATGATTTATGACCAAGTTAATTCCATGATCTACGAGAAGTGTTTTGCAAAATCCTAAGACTAATTTATGACCAAGTTAATTCCATGACCTACGAGAAATTACACACCTAAGATTGATTGATGTGTTTTGCAGCAATAGGCATCAGCTTAAATGGATTCGATTCCAACAAATCTTAAACGTACTAATGTTGTACAGTAGACACAATCTCCCTTAACTGGTAATCATTCGTAAACTAGTTAATTAGCCGCCTGGTAGATTTGATGCCCTTGAAAAACAAGGGTTTTAACAACAACATAATTTTATCGGTCAGCGAAATAAGAAACAAGTTGACGATTGCATGAAAATAATCTTTCGTCGATATTTCTCGATGTTACGCTGATTTCCTCTTCCAGGCCTTCGGTTTTTGGAATGAAATAACCTCAAATTTATCCCAGGTGACGATTTTTGACCGACCAGGATAGAGGAATATAATTAGCTCGTAGATGATCACGTTATGTTTAATTGGAAACCTAAGATATCAAAACAAATCTTAGATTAGAAAGATGGAGAACTTCTGCTCAGTTGTGGAATAAAGAGGCGATGTTTTTTGTTTCTCTCGAGTTGGTCACAAAGAAAAAAACCTGAGTCATTCAAATGCAATAATTCTTCAAACCTTCGGATCGCGCGGTGCGATGTTTGAGGTTAAAATCTTCGTGGGGAATCAGATTTTTGTGTCCCCCACTCCTCCTGGTGCGAGGAAACGAATAAAAACATTTAGATTAAGTAAATGTCCGAAACAGTTTAACCTTAAAATCGTCGTAGTTTTCCGGCTGTCTGACTGAACGCAGGATTTTTTTGACAGGTAACAGTTAACTTGGTCCTGGTTGCTTTGTTACATCAAAGTCACTTATGTATGTGTCTGCGTTGGTTGGTTATTTAAGTTCTTGACGAACATATCTTAACAAAAGAAAAGGGGATAAAAAAATGGGGTCTTTTCCGCCAAAAAAACGCATCTCAAATCTAAGCTCTCGTCATACATAAATAAACGACTGGGAAAGAATTTATTACATGCAAGCACCTAGCGTTTTGTTTTCATGCGATGTGAAGCGTTCATTTTAAAACGTGCTCACAAAAGGCTCTTGAAAATAATATTTCCTGCTTTCTAATTGGCGATAGAATTACCACACTCACTCGCTTTGCGGCTTCTTAAGTCAAGGACACTTTGAAGAGGATTAAACTGGAAATAGAGTATCCGAAAAAAAAAAACCGACTGTATTACTGTACGTATCCCATGTCAGCCAGAAATTACAGTTTGTAACCGTGTTAAAACCCAGAGCACTTAGTTCATAAGTGGATAAAATGGGCGCTGCCCGAGTTTGGATTCTGAGGGCTACTATGCAAGACTTTCGCTGAAACGTTATCACCTTCACGACAGTTTACTTTGTATCATATAGCGAAAGCTCTTAGAGATTAAAAACTAATTTATGCCTCACATATTGTGAGCCTGATAACAAAGAGTACCGCAGAACATTAAAAACACGCAAACAGAAGAGAAAAAAAGGAGGCGAGTTTTTGAACGAGTACGAGACTGTCGCAAACACATTTGAACATATATTGAGCAGGCAAATCACAACAAACGTAAACGTGAGAAAATGGAAAAGTTGATTTCATCGTCTCGGAAAACAACTTGCTTTGTATTCAGCTTTTATCAGGAAGCGCATTAAGAGATTCGCATCGTGAAAAGCTGGTAACAAGATTGCCGTTCTTGGGAGCTCTTGAGAATAACACACACATACACAGATAGGCATCTACCCGTTATGAAACTGGCGTTACCTTTTTTCGGGATACAGAATTTCCTCCTACAAATACAGCGGCTACCTCCCGCATTGACTGGGTGTTCTTTCTCTTCCATGGTACTTCCGGGAGGACATTTAACGGGTGAAGAAGGGCAGGTTGGTATACAGCTCACCTTAGTCCAACCCATTTCTATCTCACAATAACACACAGAACAGTCGGTCGAGATAAACGTGGAGTTCACTGGGTGGGCGGTCTCCTCGAATTCACAGCTTGCTTCATCTGATGATGAAAGAAAAATTAGTGATATAGTACTAAAAAAATACTTAGTTTTACCCAATGCTTGAATGGTGTTCACTCAGAAAGGAGAAGTAGTTTACTAATTACTCGTGGTCATGATGAATTTTTTTGCTCACCTTTTGAACTTGTTCGTTGTGATACACTCTTAGCTATCACTACAAAATGAAATAACAACAAATTAATTCGAAGCGGGTTATCATTTTTTGTGATGATAATGACGATGATGCGAGTCCAAATCCCTACGCGTCGAACCCAGATTCTCAGAATACAAGTGTTAGCAATGATTAATAAAAACTAAAACGCCTCGGTTTGGCCAGTTTAATACATTTGCACAAGCCAGAACATGAATTAAATTAGCTTAACGACAGTTTGGACATTTAATTTTGCATCACCTTCGGGCGAAATTTTAACAATCAGATCATACCCCGCAGCGATTCAAGTTGCTTCAGCAAAGAGGGAGAGAGATAACATTGACTTTGTTCGGTAGAAATTTTCGAAAAGTCGTCACCCGAGAGGTATTGATTCAGTTTAATTCAACAACACATCAGCGGCTTATTTTTAGCTTTGATGAAAACAACCAGACAGAATGATTTAACGGTAAGGCTGCCTTGGAAAGTTCTTGCTTCAAGAATTAAAGTTAATTCATTATATTATTTTCATACGCAGAGCCCACGCAAAACTGTAATCATATGACTGGCAATCAAGCACCACAATTTGATCAGATTTTCCTGTAAAATGTCGGAAAGATGGAAAACTGAACGCGAACATGAAGTAAGAGTTAATGACAGCAAAAGACCTTGCAGTGATGGTACTGAACGTTTCTGTCATGACCCATGACGCATCAAAATGAATTATATGTTGAGGAATGTCGCTTGCGTTAATATTTGTCAATCTTCTATAATCAGCCTCTATTCCAACGCGAGCACCAGCACGAAATAAAAAGAAATGTTTTCCTTGAAAGATTTCAATAACCCAGACAAACAACGCACCAAATGTGCATACGAAGTGGGGGCGTGAGCCTTCTAATGTCTCAGTATAGAGTCAATTTTTTTTGTCCAAGTTGTCAGTAGAAATACAAACTTCAATCGTCCCTCTCTAGCTTTATATCACGCCGTACCAAAGGCGCTAGGAATCAACTGGCTCTACCACAGGACCTGTGCGATATCAATTACTTTCTGGCTAAGCTGATTATATGAAATGAAGAATAGTGTCGCTGGGGAAAATTCCGTGCCGTGGTTGGGAACACAGCTATCTTCTTTACGTTTCTGTTTTTCAGAAGGAGAGGTCACGACTCACACTGCGCAGCTGAGTGGTAAAACACTCTTGTTTTAATAACACAGGATGGCTTATAAAATCAATAACAATGAATTTGAACAATTTCAGAGCTGGCGATCCTAATCTGTTGTTTTTATCTTGCAGTCGTTGTCACAAACAATACCTTTGCCTGGTCGCAGTATCTAAAGAAGGTTAAGGTTGAACTCTAGGAAGCTCCCATATCCTTTCAGGAAAATTCGAAACTGCAACTGCGCCTTAATGATAGAAACAATCTCCGCTACGCGATGTTTTTCTAAGTCCCGATCAACATTGTTTCTCTATGTTTCCAGTCCAGACAAAGGACCACAATAACGACATTACGACATCGTTTTCTTTTTCTTTTCAGTGTAAAATTGCATTGACGATGTTGTGTACGCGTTAAGAAACTTGGCAAATGAGTGTTTAGCAGTTCGTAGAGCTCTCGTGGATTTTTTTGCATTACGGACCTTTCTTTGACAGGCGAAAGATTCTCTCGTAAATCAAAGGCGGGTTTTGTTGATAAGAATACTTGCACCTTGTCTGCTCTTTTGTAAGTATGCACTTATCACTGTCTTATGCACGTGATGATCTAAGCGTCAACAAATACATTAAGATCACTGCGATTCCCTTGTTAGCTTACACGAGGCTCAATCACTAACTGTAACACCCATCATACTTTTTCATTTGTACAATAGTAAAGAAAAGCTCGAGATCATTTTAGGAAGGATGTTGCGCAAAGGCAAAAACGAAGTGATTCTACTTCATTATAAGTCAAGAAAATGCGTTTAACCTCACCTGAACAAAGTCCTCCAAATGTTGTAAGGATGACAAGTACTTGAAAAGAAAATGAACGCATACTGCCCAATAAGTCTTTGGATTTCCAACCGTTTGATTTCCAACCTTTCCAACCTGTGTAACAAAGTGATAGCGAGTCTCAGTGGTATTTCAGTCTGCCAGAGCCACTTAAATGTTCTCGCTGTAGCACAAATGGAATTCCTGAAAGCCTTAACATTCGTTAACCACACCACCTCGACGAGCCTCACACCTTTTTTGATTGTTTTCAATGCAATTACTGACCGCAATTTTTTGTTGATCGGTTGAGGTTATCGGTGTGGCTTCACTCATCCGCTGCTGCAAAGAAATATTGGATGTACGTTTAAGCCGTTTGTAACAATATAGCAAACAGATGTGCAAGCCCCAGATGCATCACGGACAGGGCCACGTCTAGTGTTTTCGTAACCGGTTGGAACTATAGAACATATCAATTTGTTCAGTCCAATGAACTGCCGACATTCTTTAGACTAGAACCATCACAAGCATGTTAATCCATTAAACACGCCAGTTCTAATTTTTTTTTTCCCTTGGCAAGAACCTCCCTCTACAGTTTCTCGATCTCAGTTGCGTTCCAAACTATTCCGTGTCCAAAGCGTATAAGTGCTTCGCGAAACAACTTACCAAATGTTTAAAGGTCTGCCGGTCAACAACTTTTCAAATCCGTTTTAAGCATTAAACAGAGGCGATTTTTGCGATAATTTCTTGCACAAAACAGCCCACTAACAATACGCTCTGTGCGCTTAAATCCCTTTAATTTTTGGGAATCTAACTGCGACTTTCTTAGCGGTTTACGGGATGGTTTGAATTGAGCGGAAATAATTAATCGAAGGAGAAGAAACTTCCAGGTATTATACAAACTCTGCCAGCTGCCCAACAGGAACAAGAGAGCCCAGCTAGAAGAAACTTCTCTTAATGTACGTCCAATACAGATTCGCTGTTGAGTGGAAGGATTTATCCAATCAACCCTTTTTTTTAAACTTTCTTTTTAATTGAAGGAATGGTGGAATTTTCTCTTGGAATGCTATACACTGCGTCTTGAATTCTTCAGCAGGCGGAAAAACTCACAACCACAAAGATGACATTCTTGAACGGATTTTCGAGTGCTTTATGCCTAAAAAAGGGATTTGAGGATTTTGGTGGCGTTTTCTAGAGTATTTCATGTCGCCCATTCGTACCACACGCCGAGGTCGGCTGCTCAGCGCGTGAAGTGTTACTGTGTGTGTGTTTAAAGGATAAAGACTACTGTACAAACACCCTATGTGGTTATAGGTCCATAGATTTCTGCCTCTTTCGATGAATTAAATGCGTAGAATTTCGTCACGAACTGTGAAAACGGCATTCGAAGCATGTCTTTGAATTTAGGAAAGCGTTATGACTTGCATCGCTTCGCTGTTTCCACCGTCCACTTTCAGTTGGACATCAAATGTAAATGAATACTGAATAGTCTTTTCAGAAATAATTGTCATTTCAACTCTTGTCGATCAAGCTTCATCACTCGATTTTCATAACTTAGAATTAACTCGGTGACTATATCAAAACGCCCCTGTCGCTATGTCGCTCAAAGTTAAATGGACCAAGTGGTCTTCAGCGAAAAAATAGCATTGTAAAGCAGTCGAGGTTGGACAATTTGGAATAACTGTTAATTGGAACAGTTTTGTTGAATATTTACAAACTATAAGGATTACCAAGAACAAAAAATGGATAAATGAGATGACGTGGAAGACCGTGTTACAGAAGTTTCCAGGGTTAAAGCGAACGAAAAAGAACAACGCTAATAAGAGTATATTGCTAAGGGATAAAAAGAAAAGTTTCCTCCGCTATAAAACCGCATTTTTTTAGCATAGCAAGTGAGTTTGTGTGCTGATGTGATCGACTGAAGTCATAGGCTTCCTATCTCTCTCTTTCAGTCACAGGTAAGAAATTTAAATCATTAGATATATCAGGATTTTATCATTGTCTTTTAAGTCTGATTCGCTCTAATTGACAATTTTCGATCGAGATGTATCAAGCGAAAATTTTTTCATAAATTTTTTGATAATGGAAAAGAACAGTCTAGCAGTTTTTTTTCTCATTTTTGAGACAAAGTAAATTGGATTGCCTCTTGATGGCGTTGGCGTGGCCAATTGCGGATTGACCTAATGGCTACATTATAATTTGGCTACTACACAAACAGTCTTCTACCAAATTTCCCACGACCGAACAAACTGATTACTGCGAAATCAGGAAACGTCATCCTCTTCAGTTGGATTGGCGGTTGCTTTACATTTCGTTTTTGTTTACCACCGTTTCAATTTCTAAATTCGAATTTTTTTTCTTTCAAGGAGTTCCAGTGTTAATAATGTGTTACTGAATGTGATAATTTGTCCTGACTTGGTCTTCAGCTCTAAAGGTAACCTTTTGGCTTCTGTTGTAGGAGACAACCTTCTGAGCAAATGATGAAAACAATATGTCTTCGTTGTCATTCCGTATCAGGACACGTTTTGGCCTTTTTCCCGCATTACTGATATTTCCGGAGATCCTGGAAACGTATAATTATGCGGTTTACAGACTGATTTCAATGGAATGTGATTAAATCCTTCTATAGGCGCGTTAACTTTCTTGAGAATTGAAAACGGGAAGGATAGAGGTAGACCGCAGACGAGAGCGAGATAAATCTTACAAGTTTCTAATACCACCAATTTTTGCAAAGAACACAGACAATTTGTGAAAAATTCGCCAGATACGTAACTAATTCCTTTCCTATTATTGGTCAAGGTAAATATCAAAGTTACTTTCTCTGCTTTTTTACTGATACTGATGTTCAATTCCATCCAGTTTTCTTCTCAACAAAAGAGTACGCAATATCCGGTCAAAAGAAAACACCTTCTAAGTGCCTTAGGCTAAGAAGTACTTTGCAGGGTTCGAAGATGTTGTTTTTGTTGCGAAACATTGCCTTAATCCTTTAATTTTCTTTACAAGTAAAGAAAGCGGAGTGTAACTATTTAAGACATACACTTAGTGACGACTCCACAGGAATTGACGCGTTACAGACATTCTTCTAACACAGTGTCGTCGTTTCCTCCAAGAGAACATCCTGTAGGACCTGTACAACATTTTCTGCGGCTAAAGAGTCAATCTATTAACAAGCTATCAAAATGCTGCGCCTTTATATAGGAATCATTTCTTTGGTGAAGCGAGCAGCGCATTGGGAGCTAAATGAAATTCACTGCCTCGCACGCAGACCAAATACAAAACATTCTGCGGCGATCCTTGAACAAACATCAACTGACTGGAACCTTGGAAATGACTGGGTCAGGTTTATGGCACATCCTTGTCTTCGTTCGGATCTTTCATTACAGAGATAACGACTCCTTCGGGCGCCAAAAAATGTTTGAATCAATCTCCTCTCCTGTCATCAAGAGGGAGTTACAGGGTTCGTGCCTCCACTGTCAACGAACGCATTACAACATTCGATATCCAGCGTGTTGAGTCCATTAATTTGCGCCCTCATACAAAACAAAAAAAAAAACACGTTTACGGAAGCTTCATTGGCTCTTTAACCAGCTCTGAAAAACCAACGAGATTCAACAGTAACATTCGTGTCTTGGACACACGAAGGCACCCCTATTGCATTAATTAAAGGAAGGTGTATATGAATGATAAAAGTTCGATCATCTGATTGCTTTCTCGAAGTGCATGTAAGGTACACCAACGATAAGAAAACATTTATCAACAATTAATTTCAACACGCTGTAAACTCGATTACTGAGATCTGGTCTCTAAGAGCAAGTTACAACCTTATGTTAAAAAATATTTTGGGACATAAAATGAAATATACATATTTATTTTGCTTATTTTAATCGATGCATCTTAAATTATAGTACTTCTTATAAATCTCTACACAATTTCGAGAGAATGTCGATTGTGGATGAATCAAATCGGAGCATTAAGTGATATCTTGACTATTTCAGTAATTTTTAATTAATTTAGAAATTGGTTCACAGTATTCTGTGTCTCTAATCTGAAAACATTTCAAGTTATGACATAAGTGATTGTCCTAACGTTTTACAGTTTTATGTCTACAGACCTTATTTGTTATGTAATGAGTTAACTTGCGTGAACTGATGCGCCTTCATCACTTTAAGTGAAAAGGAATTCTACGCTATGTCCAGGCTTTGTTAGTCCCGATTCTTACCGCGGATGCGATAGCTGTAAAATGTGACGCTCATTCCGAAAAAAATAATAATAGCAAAAATAACAGCTTTAAAACAACCAACTTCGTCGCAAGCTACAACATTGGCTTTAGTCGGTTCCCCACTGTGAAAATGTTGTATTTGTGCGTGCCACGACAGATTTACGGAAATTCTACAACTTACAGGAATTGTCATCATGTCTTTTCGACCGGAAGGCTCAAAAGCTCCACACTTTTGACTTGCGCTCATTTCACTTTCATACTGCCTGGTTCGACTCCCTCCGAGTAGGCAATTCTTGATAACTAACTAGGCCTTTTAGAGATACTTTCTAAAATGGCTTGTGCAGGTTAACTCCACAAACAAGCAGTCTTACGTAAGCCATATTACAGCTCATGAAAGTTTCCTGTTTACCATTTGAAGGAAAAGCATTGGAGCAGCAAGGCGCCACAGTTTCATAACACTGGGAAATAAACATCCTATCATTCGAGAACCCGACTTCTGGAATACCCAACTTTTCGTATTATGCAATGTTTGACATTCGTTGACTGTTTACATAAGATTTTCTTTAATTCCAAAATCTGACGACCATTTAAAGCCATTTAGGGGGACCCGCATCATGGCAATTTATCAAATGAAAGAAACACTACACTTGTTTGTACACGCAAACAATCGAGTTTGAGCTATGTACGTGACTTATGAACTACGTTGTCTTCCAAATGACAAAAGTGGAATAACATTAAAGTTATTTCAGCAGGATTATTAAAAGACTATTCTAAATACGACTGAAAAAAACTCCGTCTTTAACAATGAATAATTTCGCAAAGTTTCTCGATATCCGTTAAGTAAAACAAGGGCGCTTAATAGCCATTGCATTAAGTGCTTCATATTTAAGATTTGACAAAGACATTTGGTCATCAGATGTTCGCAGCGAAGGCTAAACGCCATGCACTTAAAAACGTAAAAGTTTAATCAAGATTTGAAGACAAAGATTTGTGCATGAATCGTGCAAAATTGCGGTAACAATCGGCTCACGCATGGCACTGGCTTACCTTAAATGTGACACTCAGAGTTGTATTGCGGCGTAGAGAACGTGAGGGCTGTGAACAAACTGCCTCGTTAAATCAACAAACCTAACCATATATCTCTTTCGTGATCTAAATTCCCTGGGAAAAGGATATCAAATTACCTAAGGTGCTTGTGTGAAGTAATACTTTCAATCAACAGCTGATGAAGCAACGGCTAGAGAAAATGCGATTTGTGGCAGAATTTCACCACTGATAAAACTCAATTAGCAGCTCAGATTGTTCATTTTGTCATTGATGGAAACGGTATTCAATGGAATGCCGCTTCGTTCAAACAACAGCAGGACCCCAGGAGAATCGTGTAAAAATATCAGAATTGGGAAAGGTTAGAATGCAGCGTCTCCTCATTTCCTGTTAAAGGATGTGCAGCTTTTCGTCAACCCCATCTCAGTGCTGTGACAATTTAACCATTTTTCATCGAATGCATTGACCACGCGCGGGATGTCAACAGCGAAACAGGAAGACTACTCACCAGGTGTACACGCCCCTTTCACAACCTCACCAACTTGACCTGACACCTGAGGGTGGATCCGGAGGCGGGGGGAGACTCTTTCAAAACAATTTTGTATGGGATGCTACGCTCCGGGATTTAAACGTCAGACACCACTACGAACGCGAAATGAATCCCCCCCCTTTCATTTGACTCATAGAATACAGGCGCTACATACACTTTTCATTATGATGTATACCTTGGTAAAGAAAAAGAAGATACAAAAATATGTCTCAGTTCATGACTGGGACACTTTAAATGACTTTTCTTCTCTATCAGCCTCGACGAAGACACATATAAGCCGTTTGTGTCATTTTCAATCATACACTGATTTTATTCTCTCTCTTTGGTACCACAAGACATTTAAAGCCTTTCTTTTTAGTACATTTTGACGAATAAAAGGACTATCTTCTAAGCCGAACAACCACCATATCACCATTATCATAGCTACCCCCTGAAACTTGACGTTAATACAACATAAACATATCTATGGATTATGCCCTCTTGATTTGAGAGTCTTAACTACTGACTCTGATCCAAGGGCGTGAAACATGAATAAGGGAACAAATATTCTTGCAATTCTTAGACATCAAACCTGATAGAATTCACTGTGAAAGACACGATTCCATCATTAAATGTGACCGTGCCGAAAAGCTTACGGTTTAAAGACTTTAAAGTTTGTTTTCTCAAGATGGCAGCTAATATGCATCGATCTCTCCTCTTGCTTTAAAGTACGCAAATTTGATTTATAAAGAGACTGTTTTCCTCTCTGTTGCTTGTTTCATAGTATTGGCCATTAGGAGCTATCAACAAACCATTAATTTACGAATTTTTTGAAGCTTTGCTGCTCACCTTTCTCGGATGTCAGGCTGAGGACCGAATGAGCTCTTGGAAGATTTATTTCATCGCCAGCACAGTGCAGTTTCCGTCAACTTCCACTTCGGAAAAGGATAAAAAGTACAGCACTTCAAATGGATACTTCATCAATGTACTGCAGAAATGACTGAAACTCATTCACTCAAAGTACAAACGAAACCGGTAATTACTGTCATTATGATCAAAACATCCCGTGCCAATGGTGACTGACCTTTCACACTGAAGAAAGGAAGCCTTCGTCACTAAATTGCGATTGCTTGCGTACGCGTACGTGAAGAAATGATCAAACTTTATTTACGCCTAGAGGGATTAAAATGCTGCCCTTCTGCGCAGCGCTTGAGGAAGGTGACGACACAAATTTGATTCACGGTTGTTTGGCAGAAAAAGTGAGTTTCACGCTCCAATTGGTTAAACGTGTTCTTTGTCGGTACAGTTCATAAGTCTTTGATTGATTGTTGCTTTGAACATGCAACCATTTTTAAAATCGAACCGTGGACAAATATCAACAGATAATAACACTTCTAATGCTTTTTGGTTGAATTCGCTGTTCTGTTCCCAGACGAGCTGATTCTTATCTCCAGACAAAGACAAAAGCTCTTTACAAAAATAATAACCACAAAAAACACACTGGTCTCAAAATAGTCCTTATCTACGCATGCTCAATTGTTTAGCTTTTGCTACACGTGATCCGGTGTTTGCGTGGCATCCACGTGCAACAATAACCTAAAATTTTTATCACTTTTTTTGTTTTGTTTTTTCGATGTTTTTTTGTGAAATTGTTCAGTTTACAAAAATGATTTGACTGTATACTTGCAGATCATTATGTTATGCTCGTTGATATTTTTCAAATTCAATCAAAAAAGGACGTCTTCCGAAATTAACTACTGGTCATCTGGACACAAGGGACTTGGAGAAATCGGAAAATATATTTTGCATTTTAAGGTTAAAAAGTGTCATCAGATATTTTGAACCGATGTTAACGAAAACTTTCGCATTAGCACTATACAACAGACTCATGAAATGTCATGTTATGTTCTGCTTCATCTACCTGCTGTCAGAGCGGAAATCGCAATGAGATCTTTCTATTACCACGCATGCATTCATTTTGAAGGATTTCTTTTACATGATGATAAATCGCGTAAACATAAATTTTATATGGCTTTTATGTAAGAGCATTAATTGAAAGTAACTTTCTCCTTGAGGCACCCTATTGATAGCATGTTGCTTTCAAGCTCCTGAAAGAACTAGCCTGGGCCTGGGCCTGAGCGTAAGACCGACTGAAATTTCCATAATCTCTTCCACATTAAGAGCTAACAGTAAGACGGAAGGAATTTATGAGTTAAGGAATAGATGGAGGAAGGAAAACTACCATTTATCTGAGGAGATGGCAGTTAAATGGATAATAAATCGTGTCAAATCAACAACAATCCCATTTTACAATTTTCCTCTCATCAAACCGCCTTTCTGCTCGAAAATGTGTTGATATTCAGAGTAAGGAGAAATGCGTTTTAAGTCCCTCCTGGGACTGAAAAGATTAGTAAGAAAGACTCAGACTAGACCTTGCACCTTTAATCCGGGCTAAATCAAATATCCAAAGAGTTATGGCAGAAACAACGCGGAATTTCCATGGCAACAAGATCTGAACGCTGAAAACTCAATGTTTCCACGAGGGAACATGCAATGGCGTTATAGATTTCGTTATGAATTTTTAACATAGGTTCATATATCCTTCTACATTCTTCAACATAGGCACGATGGCGATAACAAGAAAAATAAAAAAAATTAAAAAAAAAAAAAACAGAAGAATTGCTGGCTCACTCGCGGTCTGACTGTATGAAAGAACACTATAAGAAACGTCTGGCGTCTGAAAAAATGGAGAATTCGCAACTGTTCAAGTTCTGTTTTTCCCTAGATGTCGTAAAGGAATAGAGAACATGTTCTTGTCAACAGTGTCCCCTAATTAGCTTTTGATGACCAACCATATGGCCAGAACGTGGATTTCCTAAATGCCGCTCAGACAAAGCCCACGAGCCGGCTGTGATAATCGGTGGGTTCAAAGTGAAATCTATATTTGCTCCGCTCCGCATCCTTCTCGTTCCGATTGATGAGGGGGGTAAATCGCTTTCTAAGTAAGAATTAAGAGTCAAAAATAAACTGCCATCACACTTCCATCTTAGCAAATTGGGATGCCAGTCACTCTAGCCGACAGAAGTATATATCATATCTCGATAGTTTTCCCTGATCTCAGGGTTTACTGTAATAAAATAAAAGGACAGGAGGCAATAA
Source organism: Stylophora pistillata (assembly GCF_964205215.1). Lineage (NCBI taxonomy): Eukaryota > Metazoa > Cnidaria > Anthozoa > Scleractinia > Pocilloporidae > Stylophora > Stylophora pistillata. Next base: position 27,728,373 of record NC_142527.1, on the reverse strand, counting down.
AGGAGTTAACTGTTCTATCAAGACAGTTCCGCTCATAATGACGCAATGGAACTACTGGAAAACACTTCAGGTCTTAAATCGTGCCAATGAAATTTCATGTGAAGAGAGACATTCTCTGATGTAGGTACTCTGACTGTTAATAAAATATTGGTGTGTAAAAAAGATCCCAAATATTTACAGAAGAAGAAAAAGTTTTCAATAGCCTGTTACCTGGTAAGCTCAAGCTCGTCCGTAATGAAGAGAGGTATTTGGCGTCATTCGGAAAAACAGAATGATTAAGTTGGAAAACTTTTTGTACCACTCGATGAAATCATTAAATCATATTGGAGTGCAGCACTCGACGGACAACATAAGCTGGCTTCAGAAAGCTACAGTTTAAGCGACAGTTACAGTAAAATACAATGCAGTCAATTCATTAAAATCCGCGGCTATTACCTGTAATGAAAAACACTTCAGCAAATTCGATTGTTGATGCTTTTAGTGGAAAAGGGTGGAAGGATTGTCAGAATTGCTATATCATTTTAAGCAGATATCAAGTGACATTGATTTTTAAGAGCAAAACAAAATTACCAGAATTCTTTTCAATTGCGGGCCCTGTAACTCGAGAACTAATAATGCACAAATAATCATCATTTGTTTATGTTTGTTTTGAACATCCATTACCACAAAGAGTCTCAGTGGAACATGTCCAGATAACAGACAAAGATATATGAACATGAACCAACAGACACCAACACCATCACTCTCTCCAACAAAACTAAATTGTTGGAGTAACAACCTTAACCGCATTGCAACATATTACCACGATTGGATCATTTCGATACACTCGATAGCTGAAGCTCACTAATACCAATTAATGAAAATTGTTGGGAGTAAAGATTTTATCTGTTGTTTGTCACAAACTATGGGATGCAACGGGCTCATGAATGCTCGTTGTTCATTTAGATGTCAAACGCCCTTAATTTAATTTCATCAGCTTAGCCTTTTTGCAATCGAGAAGCTGGAAAAACAGTTAGTAAATGCCCAAAATACTAGGTAACATAATTGAAAATCGATTGAGGCACTCACAAATAGGAGTGTTGAAAACCGCTTAGGGGTTATTCTCACGCTTTTATTAATCTAGAACTTTCTGCGAGCATTGATCAACTTTTCGATGATTCTCATTTCGTGAAAATTTGCAAAAAATGTTAACCTTGACAAATTACTTATACCCACTTGGAATTTATCATCGCAAATGCTGAGGTAATCTTATCTGGGTTTTCTTTTCGATTTGCCAACACAGTTTAGAAGCTAGAATCAACAGATTACCTCCTTTATAAAATCATATCGTCAATTCCTTGCAATTGATCGAAAGAGAGATGTGTTTGTAGTGTTGTATTTGAAATAGGGTTAATCTTTGTTTGCGTGCCCATGGGTTCATTGGTTGTGCATTTTTGGGAGAGCAAAATGCCGTTAGTGTCATTTCATTTACCTCAGACAGTTCTAGCTCATGAGCACATCAATCTAATTAATATTCGATTACAGCTACTGTCGAGAGAGCGTTGATAGAATTATGCAAATTGTTACAAAGCGCAAATTGTTAAACCGCTGGACGGGAAAAGTTTAGGAGGATAGTAAATAACTGGTATGAAGTCAGATGAATATGGCTTACGTTCGCTGAAAAGTTTTGGCTTGCTAAGCTGATAAATATCGCTATAAAGTTTCCAGCGCTGAATAAAAACTCTCGAGTAATTACCTTTCTTAATCTCTTTGTCTCTTTTCGTCTGAGGTGAACTTTAGAGAAGAAGAAGAAGCTAGAATCAAAGTACGTATTAACGCCTGTCAGTTGAAGTTCCTAGAGTTTTATGAACTGTTCACTAGAATGAAGACCTCTTAAATGGTAGGCTAGGTCGAGAATATAAGGAGATTTTGACCTGGGTGGAGCTAAGATACTTTTTCAGGATTAAACTATAAAATCGTCACTTACGAATTTAATTCTCTACAAAACGTCAGCTGGTAATTAGAACAACACACACAGAGGTAAGCAAATCTTCTGGCTTACGTAAGGATTTAACCAATGGACAGATTTCTCAATCCGCTTATATCGGCAATCGACGAGTTCCTGCTTTGCGTATCGTGCTAAATGGCATAATGCCTAAATATTATTCTTGATTGCTATCGTATAAGCTGGGGAACTGTAATTAGCTTAGTCTGTATTGAGTATTATGCGGTATTTATACAAGCGGACTCGGAACTGTTTACCGACAAATAACGTCGTACTTTTTGTAATGATCACGGATGGTATTCCATTATTTCTATTAGGAAAAGCCCGACTCGGTCACAACATGCTTGAAAAACGGATGAATTCGTAAAAGAATTTAACCCAAATGAGAAGATGCCAAATTTCAGTTTCTGATCGAACAAACTGTTTTTCGAAAACAACGAACAACAAATCCTGTGAAATAATCCCATGTACAAAATGATGATAGCAGCAGTAAAGTGATCGTTAATTTGACCTAAGCTGATTCCGCATTTTCGGTCAACTTATCGATCAATTCGGCGTATATTTTCTCTCCTTATTTGTTTAGGTATTTCTTCGTGCGCAACAACCAAAATCAAATCGTTTTAAGCTTTTTTGTGTGTATTTTAATCATAGTTTGGTTTGAACGTACGCGTTACTGGTGCTTTTAAAAGGAATGAAGAAGAAAAACAAGGATTTACGATATCTGCTTCTGAGGTCATTGGAAAAATATGTCAACTGCTTCCGGGTAAAGCAAAAAATTCTGGCTTCAGAAACGGTCGACCTCACCATTTTTGCGGTCTGTTTTATTCTTTTGCGGCCTAGATCAGTGTTAAGTCGAAGTTACTTGGCCTAAAGATTAAAAGCAATTAAAATATTATCAGCTTAGCTTTATGTAAGGCTTTTAATCCCTTTCTCGACTTTGAATATCAAACATTCCTCCCGTATAAGTGAAGTTAGTTTCAAATATTTGTGTAGGAAATTCTGTTCTGTCAAAACTGCCGCATCAGAGTAAAGAATTTGATCATCGCACCCTTAATTATTTACAAAAATTGGCAGTGAGTGATGCGTATAAACTCGATGAAATGACCATTTTCAAGATAAGCATCAGACACAGGAAATACTTATAGTTAAGAGTTTTCTGTGCACCAGCTAGAGGTTAACGCATATCTCGAGCCACTCCCTCTTAACAAGATGCTGAAAGCTCAATTTTTTCGTTCCTCCTTTGTCCACGAATAAATTACAACCCCCTCACTTGCGTGAAAATGGGTCTCCACCATTTGTACCCCCTGTGATGTCTAAGTTGCTGGTTCGATCAAAAGTAGGGCGGGGGCAAAATGACCAAACTATATTTTCATAATTCTTTGTGCGATCGGTGGTTACATGGTTTTTGCCTATTTACTTTTAACTGTTGTTGCCGGTAACGATATCATTTTAACAATATTGTTTTAAGCACATTTTCTCTCATATTTGAGATCCGTGACCTTCACTATAACAAGTCCAACAATTACAACAAAACAAACAAACAAAATAAGAACCAAATTTATCCTCTTAAAAAAACGTGTGGGACCTCCCTGAGCCGACCGAACACTGTGATCAACAAATACTCAGAGCATGAGCTCGCGGCGCCACTGGGCCTAAGTAGATAAATCAAATTAATTCAAAATCTCTGAAGGATCCTGAGGTCATGTGAAAGAAATCGTGATGTTCGTGAAACATTCAAGGCGATTTCGTTCTCGCTTTGTAGTTGTAGGTTACAACTTGGTGGCATAATCTCGAATATTTTTAAAACATCGAGTTTGTAGCGGGTTGAACTACATAACGGTTGATCTTTAGTTTAGTAGCGGAATAGGCGAAGTCTAATGTGCAATATCAACCCATATAATTAGGTTAAATTTTCATTGAAGCTGGGCTGTTAATTAAGACGACCTGCCTCTAATTTAGCCGAGCTTACCGCCGGCGGTTTTGTTTATGGAAGGCAACAAACCGGCATAACTACCTGTGTAATAGCAAACATATAATTTGATTTTTCAATTAAGAAAGTTAGGTCGTCAATCTATTATCCACTTTACGAGACATTCATGGAGGCCTTATAAGTCTGATGTATGCATTAAAATTATTAGAAGTATTACCGGCATTTCAAGGGCCTTTCGTTCGATAGAGAACTAGATAACTGTCCACCAAACGTACAGTCATAGCCGGAATCGTGTGAAAAATATTCCCTTGGGTTAAAAAACGAATGAAATCCAAAAACTCTTCCCTTCCCCCCCCCCCCCCCCTCCATCCCCTCTCCTGACCCTGAACGCTTCCTTCTTGAACTCTCCAAGTTTATTTGCGAGCTTAGCAGAAACTTTTGAAAAAGGGGAAATTGACTTAAATTTTCCGTCTGTACGGAACATACGATGTCAAGCTGTGGCTTATTTCCCCTGCTCTAAATACCCTATTGTCCTCAGTCCCGGTCGATATTATTTTAAAAGATACTTCTGCATGTTGTGGATCAGTGATCTCCCTTGCTCAGACTAAGAGTTCTTCAAGTAATAAGAAGGCCTTGCATAAGCATTGTATCGTCAACAAAATTTTGTGACTTGGAACGATAATAATTGCTGAGGGTGTGTGAGTTAAGAATAAGATGAGCATCATTAGGTAAGAGTATCATTTATGGTATGATTTTCCAAATAACAACATTTTAACGTGGGGTGATTTCAACTTTCCTCAATTATATTAGCTGTCCAAGATTTAAAGCTTATCGGTTTTAAAGCCTTCATCACCAGCAACAGCATCGCCACGACTGTCATTAACATCATCATGATCATTAAACAAGAACAGGTTGTCTGAATGCTTCTCTTTTACTATAAATGAGTACTTCGCAAGGGAGAATATAGGTCGAGAACACGCTTTAAACACCTTCTTGGTGAAATTTGTGAGTCCTTTTATAATGTCAGAAACAAATTGATTTCAGTTTTATTTTGAAAGTCCCCGATCCTCCGCAAAAAGAATTTTGCAATACATTCGTGACTATCTAAAAAATTTTAAAAAATAAAAGATTTTTATCGAGCAAAACAAAGCTCTGAAGTTTATCACTTCGATTTGTGGGTCTCCACACTCGATCTGGGGCATCGAATGAGAGACACGTGCTTCTAGACATGTTTTGTAACAGAAAAAAAAAACTCGTGATCATCTTAAAACTCGCGATTCGTTTCCTATGAACGTGACCAATCTACATCATCCCCAATCGACTTTTTTCTTTTAATCGCGGTAGTAACTCTCGGATGGAGAACGTTTGACGCCTACCGCGTCAGCTTAGAAACGAGACGAAAATATCGTGAGGGACCAAAAGTTAGGATGTTTTGCACGCACACTCGTGATGCGATTAATGTCTGAATCATCACTAGTTAATGTCTAAGCCCGTCTAAAACATTATGGCCGACTTTTTAGCAACTTAAGGGAGAATTTTTTAAATAGGTTTTTTTTTTATGAGTAACTAAACAGAGTGTAAGCAGAACTTTACAGCTATTGGCAAAATGCCGCTCGCCTGTGACGGTTTCAACACTCTTGGGGAAACTTGTATGTCAATTGCAAATACCTCTTGCAATTACATTTGAAATTAATTTAGAAACGCTCTTAAGTTCCAGCTCAGATTGTGGCTTAAAGAAAGATGCTTTTGTTCTTTCACAAACGTGGGAGTAGCAAAACAAGAAAAAATATTTATTCTCTCTTGTCTGTTCAAATACAATACGACCTCGTCATTTCTGATCAGACTACCATGCAGAAACATTTCGTAGTTGAGCCTATTAAATAGAAGAGCCGATCAACTGGACCTTTGTAACTCTGTAATAGAACATTGGACCTAAAAATCTCAAGTTTCGGCTGAGAGAATCACGGTTGTTTTTCTCTAAGAATGATGACAAGAAAAATAAGGGTTTTTATGTTTTTTTGCTGTTCGGCGTTGGAGTTGACGCAAGCCGGTTAGGCATAAACTCATTGTTACTCTCGGAAAATGTGCTGAGTATGACGTAACATCGAAGACATCAAAGGCAAGAAATAAAAAAAAAAACAGTCAATGGTTCTGAAATGTGCTAAATTTTGTTCGAATACAATGGCTCTACTAATAAATACCTGGTATAGATATAATTTTGTGAGGAGGTCAGACGATGGCGAGAATCATAGAGGATGCAGCTTTGCAGAGGCGTCGGCGACTGAGCTTGCAGGCTTCCAACTCTGTGGAAAAGATGCACTTTGTCTTCTTGTCTGCCGTCCTGCAAGGCCCGACGTATTATTCATGAAAGGTGCTATAATCAGGGGCGGTTGACATCATACTAGACACCAAAAAAATAATTCTATTTGCAGTGTATTTCTAATTCAGATAATATGATTTCGATCTTTTCATAAATCACCTTCCTCGCCCTGGCCTGTCCGCACGTCTTGTGCCAATGCACTGTTTTAGCTTTCGTCTAATGTCACAGGTTGACCTAATGACGTCTTAGCCTGATAGAATAATGAACAAGTTTATTCGTTTGCAATTGTCGACAATTCAGGGACGGATGTGCACAAACAAGATTTGCCACGATCTCCGGTTTTTTATTCTTGATACAAAACTTAGCTTGTACTCGTGTTTGTCAATTTGTTTGTTTGTTCTACAGATAAATAGTTGGGAGGTAAATAAACATATTAAGATCGCGAACAAAATCTTTGTAGCTTAGGACTTATACTTCTACCTTGTTAGCGTTATTCTGGCTCTTCAACACCGTCTTGCTTCCCCCACGTCGTATGGTAGTCTCATCTAGTTATATAATGGTTTGCAGGCGTCTTATGAGCGTTTTGCTTCCCTTACGTCATGTGGTAGTGTCATCTAGTTATATCGTGGTTTGCAGGCGTCTCAGAAGTGTTATACACTAAAACTTAATGATAGTCAGGTTTACCCGATCACCATGTTTGATTTCGGTGTAAGCTTCAACGCGAAAAGGAAGAGGAAGATTAGAGAAAGGCAGGAAACTTTTTTTTCCCTCTCCAAGCCCCCTTCATACTCTCACATTGACAACCTTGTTTTTCTCAAACCTCCCTAAGCTTCGAAAATCGAAAATTGGCAGCCACACGCTTCTTTGCTTAGAAAAAGTACGCGTTTTTTTTTTTTTTTTTTTTTTTTGCCAACTAAGCCAGAACTGCATCGCACCTACAAAAAAACGAACTTTTCTATATGCGGAAAACTGGCTGCTCTTATGTGATGCTCTGCTCGATTGAATCAACAAAACAGTCTGAGTAAAAATTTCGTATCTATGTTACACAAAGAATACGTTGTCAGTGGTAACAATGTCCCTTTGTTGATGTTGATTTTGACGTCGTGTGTGGGGACAAAGCGAAATCAGGGAGTCAAGTTGTCTCAAGGCCGACGCCTAAGCCGCCAACGCTGATTGAACAAAATATTTCTTTTTTTGTATTTGCCTCAAAACGTTTGCAATCGAGTGGCTTGATGGGTTCACATAAGGTTTCCTTTTTTTAAATAACATCTTAAAGTGACGTTCACTTTTTCCACAGTGTAAGTTCACAGAGTTATCTCTCTCTCGGAAAATACAAAGTAGGTTGATTCACGACTAATGAACCTGCAAATTGATAAAAAACAAGTACAGCCAAGACCCTGCTTACCTTAATAATCGCTTGTTTACTCTTCTGGTTAGGGACGGGATCGCGAGGACAAGTTGGTGCAATCTTTGTACCTCGCACTCGCCTCGCCGGAAGTGTTGATTTTTTTCTCAATCGGCAGGGAGTCCTTTGCTAATTACCCGGTCAAATCAACAGATTTAGAACCCAAATCCGCTCATTTACGATGAAAGACACTTTGTAAATCAAAAAAAAAAAAAAAAACTTTACGCCCGAGTTGATTTACATCTAACCCGTATGTTGTAAATAGTGAAACGGAGGCTTGGGTCTGCTTTCTATGGGAAAGCGCTTCGTACGATCAGTTCGTATGATCTATCTATCATGGATCAGTTATGAAACTAACTTTAAGATCAGAAACTCTGAGTTTTAAAGTGATTCGGTAAAACTAAAGTGTTTATCATCGTGTCCATGGTTAATTATCCAACACAGAGTCGGCGAAGAATGAACTCCAAGTACCGGAGGGGCTTGAGCTTCATGTAATTATCTCGGTGGTATGCCCGCAAAAATCCGGAAATCGTTTATGAAATTGTCATCAGAAACAAATTATCAATTGTGTTTTTTAACCAAACGCTGTAGCATTTCTAAGTGTACGAGATGGAGTGGTTGATATGCTGGTATCAAACAGCTTAGCTCGGGGGCAAATATACGCTCTGATCGAAAGCTTTTATTATATTAAGATATTCCTGAGTCACTTCTTGCACTATGGTCAGGCCCTTGCTTTTGCACAAGAGATTAGAATAGTCTTGCCCTCTCAACAGACTTCCCACTCTCTTCATTTCCATGATAAATTCAGTGCGGAGAATAGATTATCTCCTACAATCGTCTCTAGGCTATTTGTTTCCCACCTACGTGTATTAACTAAAACGCTGGGCCAGTTCACAAGTGAGCTTATCTTTAAGTGGTTTGCGCGCGGTGTCGAGAGTTCAAAAGAGGCCTGGATGCTAACCTAATCCTTTCTGACGTGAAAGAGTCCTTACTAGTTTGGACCAAACCTCTGGAATCAGGGATTCTATCAAAAGCACGTTCAAGCTGGCATGCCTGTTTTGAAATCTCATTTCTTAACATGCGGCATTTTCCCTTGGAGGCTGCCAGAATGTCAAACAGCGGAGTCAGCATTGGCGGTTCCCACGTGTAACGCGACGCAATTTCAGTATGAAGAAGTTCGGTTCTAAGCCTCTGCACTTTTAGTTGTTCACGTTTCAGATCTATCTGCAAACGATGGATTCGCTGTTCGTTAGACTCGCGGGTAAATGAAGTGAATTTCTTATCATCACTGAAGGATCGTGCAAATGTTCCTTCCGCGCCTTGATTCGTGTTGGTGTAAACTTCACGGTTAAGCACCGCTTTTGTTACGTGATCTCTTGGGTCCACTTTTTTGTATCGATCTTTCGATTGGTTCAATTTTCTTTCTAAATTATGAAATATGCTGAAAGGAACGGAACAATTTTCAGCCTCTCTGCTGATATGTTGCCTTGAACGACGCTGTCTCCTGATTTGAATAAACTTCAACTCTCGACTGTAACCCGAGTAACCTAAAAGAGCTCTCCATTGTCGCGCAAGGTAAAGAGCTTCGAAACCTTTCACGGCGAAGTCTGGCACTAACCGCAGAATGAGGTTGAAAGTTGTGTCACGGGGTTTATTTGACAGGTCCATGTTGTGGACTGCTTCTGCACTCTCCGCACTCAGTAATCTGTGATTAACAGGGCCTGGTTCAAGTAGGTAACTCCACTTCTCGAGTAATCGACCCAATGCCGCGGAGAAAGGGGCAGCTTTGTCATCACCGAAGAAAAGGTGAAGAGGTTTGTAAATCGAGAGGAAGAATTGTTCGTATAGCTGTCTGGATTCGTGACAAGCTTGAAGGAATCTGATCAGCATATCTGTTGGTTTTTCTATTTTTGTTATTGTCTCCTTTTTCCCAGGGAGATTTTGTTCCCAGTGGATAAGATCTTCGATCTACAGGTAAAAGAATAGAGAATCCGTTTGTACCACGCTTATTGTGAAATGTAGTACGATAAAGAAATAAGTAAAAGGAAATGAGCGTGTTTCGAATAAATACTTGAGCCATTCTGGATGATTCGATCCCCTGCAAGTTTCAAATATTAGCAAATTAATAATAATAATAATAATAATAATAATATTAATATTAATATTAATATTTTAAAATATTAGTCTAATGCTTTGCCAACCGTCAAGTCTTACACTGGCTTCAAATGTGACAAGCATCTACCCAATCAAAGTTGTTTACCTGTTTTGCGGAAACGAGTTGCGTTACAGAAATTTCACGCAATCTCTGACGTCTCCATGATCTCCAGAGAGAAGTGATTTGTTTTAATCTGCGGTAAAGATCCTCCAAAAAATGATCTTTATCAGCTAAAAATAATTCCAGCTCCTCTTCAAAACGGAGTAGTTCTCTATCTAATTTCGCCTCCTGGGCTGCCTGTGACACTTCCTTCCGATCTTCTAACTAAACAATGATGAAGAACATTTGAAAAAAGTCATAACATAATTTTAAATGGATGTAAACAGCTACAACCTTTGTGCATAGATCTGTTCACAAGAAATACGCTATGATACCCAAAATAATCTTGGGCAGGTTCGGAAGTACACCATCTGAGAACTAGGTAAGACGTGTATGTCGAAGTCGGAGTGTGAGAGGAAGGTCTTTTAACCCGAAAGTCACTGGAACTACACAAAAACACCCTGTTTTTTGATGATTATAATGATGAATTCACATAGTGCATTCTTCATATGAATAGGCTCAAATGCGCTTTGCGGGGCACTTAGGCCGAAAGGCGGTGAGCAGTTTACAATTTTTGAAGGAGAATTTCGCAGGTGCCTCCAGTTTAGGAATTTTTAATATCCATATAGTATGTATCCTAATTCGTCCATTGTCACATTTTCCCTACCATTGCACGCGCCCTATATTCTTCAAATTCGTGACAATTTGCAAACACTTCAGGTGTTGTAAAACGTTACTCATTTATCAATAATAGCTGTTATATATTAACAGTTCTTTACAAACGCGTCATTATAAAAAATTACTGCCAAATGCGCTCGTTTAGTTCGTTCAAAAAACGACATTCCAAACAATTAACGGTTAACTGTCAAATGACCTAAAATTTAACTGTCAACCTCGAACAACCTCGTCACAGGGACCTGTGCTATTCGTTCCCTAGAGAGGGGACGAGTAGGAGAGGTCCCTGGGAACGAGGTTGTACCGTTGAAGGAACTGACTGGGGACGAGCTGACCAGAAACCGAGGACAGGGGGTAGGGGGAAGGAGGTACAGTTTGAGCGAGGTACGGGTAACAGGTAATGGGGAATCACGCTCTCAATTTTTTCGGATTTAAGCTCGAAATCAGGCTGAATTACTCGAAGCTAAGGGTGTCTTGATTAAGTCATTCTCAGGTTTGCAGCTTCAAATCGCTTTAATTTTAAACTTTGATTCCAAAAGAGTTGATTATGACAGTGGTAGAAAAATAATCGTGCTTAACCTTGCGCCTCGAGCCACTCAGTCGAAAGAAATTAAGTAAAAAAAAAATTGATAAATGGTCGTAGAACTCGATTGCGCGAAGTTGTTTATTGCGTAACTGGCTTTAGGTTGGGAGAAATACTCCAGCATTTTCATTAGAATAAGTAAATTAACCCTAAATCACAAACATATTTTACTGACGCAGTTCAAAGATAAAAAGATACTACACGCGTCCTAAGTGGGATAAGCCTATCGTACACTTGTACACCTGCAAGGAAGGGAAAGTTCTAATTACTTGTTTCAAAAAACTCGAATACCACACTTTTTGTATCATTTTATCAGCGTAATAATCCTATTGGAATGCTGTGGAAAAACTTACAAATATGACTTTTGTTGGTCTATCGACATCTCTCTTTAAAAAAAAAAATGCCGTTCGGCCGATTGAAAGTATTCACGCAGCGAGAGTTCGATCAAACGAAAAGGATTTTCTTTCAATTGTAAACGAGAAACAATCGATACCCCTCTCTTTTCATTCCTCACAATTCTTGATTTTGTTATCCGAAATGTGAGAAGAATATCAGAACGATTTCCTCGACAGTTGATTGCGAAAGTTTGCTCCAAGCAACATCCGTGAAAGTGGAACGGCTTCGTGTGACATGACAGTCTTTTGATTGTCTTAAAAGTTTTAACGATGAGGAAAGGCTCAAAACGTCTTCCAATTAATTTTAAACTGAATACTTACCGTTGTTCCCGATTTATCCAGCAAAAACATTACGTCCGAGCACTGCAGCTAAATGCGCTCTATTTTCACTACGAAAGTTTCTTCTAATTATTTCTCAGAGCGTACTGTGGTTTAGTGATCGTATCAACAAGGTACACAAGCTTTTATTTTAAATCTTTACGATAGAGATCTCTGATAAATATTTTGCTAGCTACCGACCATCCGTTTCTAAGGAACATCCTCACATTGGCGATAATTTGCGGTTTTTCAGAGATCACCTTTTATCAATTACATTTTGTTTGAGCTAAACACCTGCTGAGCTGAAATTCTTAAAAGCTTTGTTGGCAGCGCTAATGAAATTTCACGCTGAGATAAACTGCAAATGTTTTTCTAATTGGCGAGACGTAGATATGAAAAGCCAAGCGGACAGTTTTTTTATATAAACCTACCCTCCGCTGCGAATTATTAGTTTTAAAAGTGCCGTGGATTATCATCAAAGCTATCACGAATCGTTGATTTAAAGCAAAAAAAGCACCTTCTATTTTAATATTTATTTTTTTGAGCGCTGGGTAGAAGTACTTTCTAGAGCAAGAACGTTTAAAGTAATAAGGTACCTCAAAAGACGTTTCTTGCCAACGTTTTCTTGCTGCCTTCCTTCCCTGAAACAACTATAGCATTGCGTGCCAATGTGCGGTGGCGACTTAAGTGTAATATCCAACTAAAAGCGGTCAAAATTGAGCTGAAAGGTATCGTATAAGATAAGCAAGTTTGTGTACATAGAAGAGCAGATAACAAGGGTATTTCTGTTTCTTCTAAAACGTGAAATAAGGGGTTTCATATTTAGTAATAATTGAGACGTATGTAACTTGATATCCAACGGATTTGTCATTCTCGACGTTTGCATTTTCATCGTCGATTTAAAAACGTCAATGATCAAAGAGTACCACAGATAATTGTGAAACCAATTTAAAATTATTGAAATACGCATTTCTCTAAAAAGAAATATATTCTTAATCTGACTTTTTATAGCAGCATATAGCTATAAACACCGTTCAAAAATAGTCGTAGCTTAGACCAATTCAAACTTAATCGAGTTTTCTATAAATTAAAAAAAAAATTAAATTTCATAATTCTGTACATACATATAAAATACCCAATTCATTTGAGCAAACAAAGTACTCTATTCGTTTCTATTCTCACGACAACCCTCAGAGTCCATATTCTCCTTACTATTCTCTATAGATTTCATTTGGTATTAGATAGATAGATAGATAGATAGATAGATAGATAGATAGATAGATAGATAGATAGATACTTTATTATAAACACCTTGCAGCCATAGGCTGAATTACGGAAAATGTAATTATTATTTACTAATAAGGAGAATTCGTTTAACAATCAAAGCTTTTTAGTTCTTATGATCTTAATGAGTCATTTTGCAGTATTGCTGTATGCAAACTGGGAGAAAAAGCAGTATTTCTATTCAAGCTTTCGGCCAGTATGATTCCAAGGTTTCTTGGTAAAACAGAAGTTGACCAACCAAAGCTTCTGAACTGCGAGGTGAAACTGCAGGTTCAAATTCCCTTCTCCTCCTTGAAATTCTCTTCAGTGAACCTTTTTTCCCTGAGGTGTTTCCATCCTAGACACGCGGCGCTTCTTGTCTTAAAACGGAATCGTTCCCAGGCTCCCGACTATTTCCCGTTGTGTTTCCAGTAAAGCTTGTTCCTCAACGTAGTCAAGATCAACCGGGGTTACAGTTTGCTTGCTGACCTCGGCTGCTATTGAAGTGAAAATGACAATGAAAATAATAATCACCATGATGTTGATCACCACCATAAACTAATAACAAGAGAAAGAACATCGGCGAGACACAAGGTTGCGTCTCATTTGCATGCCACTTTTTTGTGCTCAACACAACTTTTAACGTTATCTGTAATCTAATGGACAAACGCACAGCACACAGTGTGGACGAGCAGTTCAAACAATAATTCATTGAAAATTGGGGTCTTCATGTCCCTAAAACACGTTTTACGAAATTTCATACATCAACGCTTGGAAAAGATTGGAAATACTGTCGTTCCAACCGCTGCGTGTCACTGTAACATGTTCCTTAAAATCTTGAGTACCTTAGTCTTACCATTATATCTCAGAGTTTTCATTAGATTTGTTAAAGGTAGGAAACTGTCTGAATCGGCATCTGGAGGTGGTTCTGAAACGTTAATAATCTAAGTTACTTCAACTGACTGATTTGAGAGCACTTCAGAGTTGCGAGAGTACAACCAAGCTAAAACCAAAAGGCTTTCAAAAAGGAGTCTCAGTGTGGAGACTACTCATGAGGTCCCCATATTCTGAGTGAATGTATTGCCTAAACGGCTTAAGGCAGGAAACGAAAGTTTTCGATTAACTCTTGGTCTACAACCAACAGTAATTGAAACGGCCAAAGGTGAAACAGTGAACAATCAGACAGACTCAGTCTCCAGCGCAGTAAAACGAGTGCGTGTCAACTACACACGTCACAACCGGTTTGAGTAACTCAGCAGTCAATGGCTACAAATTAAAAGCAACTTCAGGCAGAAAAATTCATACAATCAATCGAGAATGATAATTTGGAGGATGGAATCGGGGTCTAGGCGGTGACTGTTTGCAATGACTTCCGTCCAGGCTCGAACCACAACTTCTGACGAAGAACCCTACCTATAACCATAAGCCTTTGCGGTATGTGCTCAGTTTTGCAAATATCTCTTGCTCATATCAATCTGCGGACAGATCAGGGGGTGGAGACTCGGTTCAGGTCGACGTCCGTCTCTGATTAGGCCAGGAGAGCGGGTGACACTTATTATGGACGAAAGGCCAGGACGGTGGGCGATACTTATTATGAACGAACAGTGACTGTCCTTCTTGCCCCTTGACATTTAATGTTAAGAGCATCGACTCTTGACGAGAAATATGCGCTAAACAAAAATCATTACGATTACAATTTCCACAAAACAGAGTTACCTACCGGCGTCTACGAGTAAAAATCCGCTTTGGAGGCTGTTTCCTCTGCCTGCCTGATGACTTTCCGGGTTTTCACGGCCTTCGAAAGAATATATCAAATGAATAAATAAACGACTAAAGGCATGAAGAATTGAGCGATTGAATAAACGATTATCAAGATCGATTCAAAAAGCGCAGCTGGACCATGATACCTCCTGATGGATCTTTATTTAGTAGATCTTCCACGAGTCTCTGAGAAAATAACCTAATAACGAAAAGAGATAAAAGAACAAATCGAGGTTATCAAATAAAAGCTACTTCTTGGATTGAGCAGAGAATGGCTTTGTGAGTAAAGTATTTCACACACGCACACGACACAATGACTTCCGTCCAGGCTCGAACCCAGAACTTCTGACGAAGAGCTCTACTGTAACCATAAGCCTTTGCGGTATGTGCTCAGTTTTGCAAATATATCTTGCACATGAATAAAGGCTGATAGTTTCTAGAGAAACTGTTTGGGGCTGCCTTAATTTGCCTTAATTTGGATATATCAACAAAGTTGAAATGGTTAATATCTTGCACATGAATGGTAAACTAGCAGCTCACCTGGCTTTAAAAGGATGATCCCAGCGCATTAAGGCCTCTTTAGCAAGGCTCTAAGATGAAACAGTAGATTGGTATCAAATAAATAAAGACGACTTCAGGCAAATCAAACGAGACTACTTCCAAAACAAACATGAATAGCCAACTAAGTATAGTGAAGATTAATACGCATTTTTCAACAATTGCGTGTTTCGGAATTTAATAACGCAGGCAGTGACTCTAAGTCAACGCAATCTACTTCAAGTTTACGTGGGCTTTAGCCAACTCTGGTACGAACTCAAAGGAACGAACTCTGGTACGAACTCAAAGGAAACGA
The DNA here is from genome assembly GCF_964205215.1 of Stylophora pistillata. Classification (NCBI taxonomy): domain Eukaryota; kingdom Metazoa; phylum Cnidaria; class Anthozoa; order Scleractinia; family Pocilloporidae; genus Stylophora; species Stylophora pistillata. The sequence goes on along the minus strand of NC_142527.1, from coordinate 27,712,632 downwards.
TAAACGCTGTTTATCTCCAAGTTGCTGCTGAAAGCCTTGACTGTAAACAAAGTTCCGGCCCATTCAAAGCTTCTCCAAACAGTCGGTCTCTGCCGACAAAACAACCAACCTTACTCGGTGACTGAGTTCATATATAAATTAATTGCGTATTCTAGAACATGACTTTACTTTTTTGAGATTTCCTGAAATTCCTCTTTACATCTTTTCTCCAAGACATAACGGAACCGTTGGTTAGATTCCTCGACAGAGAGCTGTTGGATTCTTATTGAAGAATCAACTTACATGCTTCAAGCGACAAATAATTCGAAAGACAAACTCCTCCTCTTCCCGTTCACCTAAATCGAATTCTACAAGGGAAAAATGATAAGAAAGTACAACAATTTTCGATGAAAAATACCACATGCTACCACTAACCGCGTTATTTTAATGAAGGGGGTTGAAAGAACCCAGCGAAGACCCTAAGAAAAATGTTGATAGGAGATGGAATAAGTCTTACACACAATATCAAATTTTACCAAGTTGTATTCGGACAATGTAACGTATGAGTTTCGTAACTACCGTCCACCACTATGAAAAGACAGGTTTCCGTTTCATTATTTGCGAAAACAAAGCGGCCACACCGACACGACACCTTAATTAACATTAAGGATATCATGAAGTTGCTGAACGTCTCTATTGGTATGTAACTGTCGATTCTTGTAATTCCCAGTCCCTTTAGATTCTTAATTTTAAAGTCAAATGTAAGATTTTCGTATTTTTTAAATATTTAAAGTATACTTGTAAATTCACATGTATTTCACCACTTGGGTGCCATTTTTGAATACTTTTAATAAACCTTCTATCATTGAACAAGCGAAAAGGAGCAGACAAACGGCAGCTGGTCTCGAGGCATCGATTGAACGACAATTCAACGATGCCACTCCGGAGCAACAAAATTACTAAATGGAGGATAATACTGGAAATGGAACTGGAAGGTGCTGACCCAAAAAATTCCCCCTTGTGGTTCACGGTTGTCGCACAAGTGACTTTGAACAGAGTAAAACCGTAAAGTTACCGTTTTCGAGGGTCGAAGAACATACAGGAGATAACAGATGCCTCAAAAAGGGACCAGGGGGCCCGTTTCTCGATAGTTTCTAGTCTCGAAAAGCTGTTTTTCATTCGTCGTTTTACATTCAAGATCAGGATATTGATAGCTTAGAATTCAAACAATAAAAACATCTGGAGATGAGGAAGGGCGGGTTTTTGACCTAAATCGTGCATTACCATTCCCTAGTTTTAACAGAGGGCTTCAGGGCCCGCGAATTTTCGGAACCGTTTTTGAGACACTGGTCTCAAGGCGGTTGATAGACAGCAGATTAACATGGATGCAAATAACTAACTTAAATAATTAAGAATAAAGTTTATCAAATAGCAAAAAGTGTTTCACATAATTCTGTTAAATGTTTACCTTCAACAAGTCGAGTTATAAAACCCTTCGTCAGTTGCAACACGCTATTATCCACGTATTGTAGAAACAATCTACGAGAGAGACAATGCAAAATAACCTACTAATCATGAGGGCACTGCATCCACCTTGAGAGGCACAGATACGACAATTATAAAGTTTTGATAAACACAACAATCTCACCTTCTTTCCAAGCAGCGAAACCCCAGGCATGTCATCGATGTACGGAAACCTGAAGGAAATAGACAATGACGAATAAATTGTCTCCCTGCGATAGACCAATGGTGACTGATCATCTCAAGGACATCAACAACATTGAAAAGAAGAGAACAGTTGTAAAATGGGCAAAGTGAGATCGTTTACTGTTCATATTCAGATTCACATTTAGCCCGCTCGCAGGCGGTACTTCGTATTTTCAAGCGCTAGATTCAGTGCGGCGAATATTTCAGCGCGGCGAATATTTCATTGCCATATCGGACGGGTGGAAGATCTGGGATAAGTGACAAAGCGAGGAGGAGGGTGGAGGGGGAGACAGACCAGAAAAACCTCCCCCCTCCCGCTCGCTTTGTCACTCATCCAAGATCTTCCAACCGTCCAATACGTCGACTGAATATTCGCCGCGCTGAAATTCGCGCTTAAAAACACAAACTACCGCCTGCAATCAGGCTAATTCAGATTCTACGTTGTCGTGTGTATGTTTAGTTGGAGATCGTCAAACGATTTCAAAGAGGGGTGAAAACAGCATCAGTGGCACTCGAGCTCGAGCCGTGGGAGAATATCACTGATATTGGTAACAATATTGCTGGGTCAAACCGTGATACTTCTACGGTCAATGACGAAAAAAAACTTATATAGAAATACCGCCTCCCGGTTAGCTCAATGGATAGAGCGCTGGACTGTTGTGCGGGAGGTCGAGGGTTCGAGCCCCGACCGGACCAACACTCAGGGTCTTAAAATAATTGAGAAGAATTTGCTACCTTTCTATAACATCAAGAAATGGTTAGATATTCTAGTCTTCTCGGATAGGGACGAATAAATGGAGGTCCCGTCTCCTGCAGGGTTAGGGGTAGGAGACGTTAATTTCCCACACACGAGATTACTGTGTGATGGATGTCCTCCCCTGGGGTGGGATGGGTGGGAGGGTGGACTAGCACGAATGGTTCCTATGTCCCTTTCTAGTCCTTCCCCACTGCAAATAATGCAGTGAAAACGGACAAAGTTAAAATTACAATAAATTACGCAATTACGCAGTTAACAAGCTGAGGATACGAGTGACGGGTCTATAAATATGAAATAAAATCTAACCACTGTTTTGTTAAAACAACCTGAAATGAACGAGATCTTTTATTTTCTCCTTCAATGAGAAACACGTACCAGAGGGAAGAGGAAAACTGAGCTCGGTCACTGCTGTAGAAAATCTCTCCACCAATTGGAAAAATACAACTTCACGCATCGTGCCCCGGGAATACCTACAACAAGATGGCCACGTGCAAGGTTTTGAAATTCATTCACTGTTATCTATTTCTACCAAAAGTTGAGTGAAGATTAACAAACATATTATTGAATAGCGAGGAACCCGTAGAAGCCAAGAGGTTCAGACAGCAATAATTAAAAGGACAACAGCCGGGAGACTGGTAAAATAAACGTTATTTACTGGAAAATGATAACAATCCAAGACATACTAATTGTAACATAAAAAATAAGATAAGGAAAGGGGAGAGGAAGTACTGACGGTAAAGACGAAGAAAATAATGATAGGAAGATCCAAAATAAACGTTGTTCGGTTTTCAGTTGGTCACCGCAAGACACCCGTTCCGCTGCGATGTGGTTAACAAGCTTGCGCTTCTTACAATCATTTCTGACCAATTGGATAAGACACGTTGAACGCTTTGTAAGAAAAACCTATGAAATACTTCAGAGACTTTATAAAGACTAAGAGTGGAGTTCAAAATGTGTTTTTTTTTCTTGTTAAATAGAATGAGGTGGACGGGTTGCCTTCGATGGGCGAAGCACTCAAATCCATGAAATGTTGTAAACTTCCCCCCGCGCTCTGGACAAGTACATTGATTCTCGGTGAATTTCCTTTGGTTCATTGGATCACCTAAGTTTGTTCTGATTGACTGATATGGCTGCTCTGGTTCTGTTCACATTAAAACATACAGATTAACAAGAGATCATCCTCAAGTTGAAACTTAACCGTAGATTTGAATCTTACAGCGGATAGCTAAATGGATTGTCTGTGAATTCCAACGCTTGAACAAATAAACGTAACAGCTGTTCACACTGGCGTGCCTGAGGAGAAACAGAGAAATTATTCTCAAGCCTAAAGCAGGAAACGTTTACCGCCACGCCCTTTGTGAAAATTTGCATAGTATGTAAACGATGGTTAAGAATACTCTTATCAATAAAATCCCTTGATGGGTGAGTAATTAAGAAACAGGCTTGCAGGGATGAAAGCGTAGTCTTTGTATTTTCTTAACTCAACATATATCACGGTCTACTTTTATGTATCGAGCACTGTCACACGGAAAAATCGAAACGCAGACTTCCTATATATATCTATAGAGATATATATAGGAAGTCTGCGTTTCGATTTTTCCGTGTGACAGTGTTATATATATATATATATATAGATATCTATATATCTATATAGATATCTATACATATAGATATCTATATATCTATGGTTGTCCTGATAGTGTAGTGTCATCACACCTGACTAGTAACAGGGTGACGTGGGTTCAAATCCCGCTCAGGGCAAATTTTCTTTTCAAACATTTATTCTATTTAAGTATGATTATTTGGGGTGGACAGGGTCAGGGTTTCCCTTGTATACAGAATTTGTTTAATTGAATTAGCCTGTATCCGTTATTGGATCCTCCTTTGTCATCCGCTTAGTTGACTTCGGTCGTGTATCTTTAATAGATCCTTAGTTGGGTTTCATATGGGGTTATAGGCTTCCCCTACCCTGTCACCTTGAAAATTAAGCTTCCCGGGAGACCACGTCTCCGATCACGTAAATCACATCTTCGATTGCCGTGTTGTCAGCATGGTTGTCCTGATAGTGTAGTGTTCATCACACCTGACTAATTTCATTCTAAACATAGCGCGTTACGCTAGACATAAATCGGCCGCAGAACTCCGTTTAAACGATATTCACATCACACCACAGTCTATTTTTAATGCTAAGGTTAAACACTTTATTCAAAAAGATTTTCAAGTACAAAACACAGGTCTCAGCTACTATTTCCCTCTGAAATGGTGCATTAACGATACTATTGTAAGCCTAGTAAATGAACGACTCCATTTTCACCTATAGAGACCTATTGGAATACGTAATTTTGGCTAGTATATGCCAACAACCAGGTTAATACAATGTAACGAGTCCCACCATATATACGCAGTAATATCAAACCTTTTGTTATGTTATCACTAGTTAGCCTCAATAAATGTAACACTGCAATAAGTAGAAAACCTGTAATAGTTAAGAAATCTCAACCTTGTCTCCTTGTAAATAGAATAGCTTAGAAGCGGCTTACATTGAGCTGTCTTAGTAGAAATAAAAAAAAACAAAAAAAAAAAAACAAGGGGACGTGGGTTCAAATCCCGCTAAGGGCAAATTTTCTTTTCAAACATTTATTCTATTCATTTATATAGATAGATAAAGACACTAAATATATTTTTGGCTGTTGTCTAATGATTGCTCCGCAAGGAACATGAAACTGAGTAGCAATAAATGTCTTCGACCATCTCGCATAGCTTAGTAGGCTTTACTAGTTTGAGCACTCTGGCATGGATTGGACGATACCACAAATGTGGGATCGTTCAGGGTAACCATATCGGTTCTCCCCCATCCTAGCAATCTAACCCCAAATTGAAAGAACTTTTTCCTCGAAGTTCTATCATACCATCTCTTTTCGTCAATCGAAAAATCTCAAAGAATTGTTAGCACCATCTCGTTTTAAAACTGCCAGCGAGAGACAAACCATTCCTCATAACAATGGCTGCTTTAAATGCGATAGGACAAGATGCGACCTCTGTCAGAATTTCTTTGTTGAATCTAAATCATTTCTCAGCTTTCAGACGGGCAAAAATTACACCATTCACTCTAGACTTTCCTGTGACTCTAAAAATGTAATTTACTTGGCTTCCTGTACGAAATGTCGCCTGCAATACGTGGGATCTACTACCACCGACTTTAAAGTGAGATTTCGAAATCACAAATCTA